>NC_056726.1:76438781-76543781 GCF_019279795.1 Protopterus annectens | reverse complement strand
GGAAAATCCAAGAATGCAAAAAAATCCCTAACCAGCCTCAGTAAGAAGCTGAGATCCCTCATAAAATCCTCCAAAGTTAGTTACGAAAATAAAATTGCCAAAGATTCCAAAGACATTCACAAGGCATTCTATAGCTATGTCAAAAATCTAAATGGCAATGCTCAGATCTGCTCTGAGCTACAACAGAATGGCATTAAATATACTGATCTAAAGGATATTGCCAATATCTTGATAGATCGATTCAGTGCCAACTTCACTCCCCTCTCACCCACTAAAGGGCCCATCTTAATACCGAAATATTGCCAAATTTCGGTAATAACGGCCACACAGGTAAAAACCGCACTCTCCAAAGCTACGAATACAGCATCCTTGGGACCAGATGACATCCCGGCCTGCGTACTACATGAACTACAAAATGAACTGGCACCTCACCTAAGTGACATGTTTAATCATAGCCTCACCTCAGGCTCCGTGCACACTGAGTGGCGCACAGCTAAAGATATCCCACTCTACAAGGGGGGATCCACCTTGGATCCTGGAAACTACTGCCCTATCAGTCTGACGAGCCTGATCTGCAAGGCCATGGAACATATTATCATGAAACTTATAAACAAAGACATTGGCAACCTTCAAACACTGGACCCCACCCAGTTTGGGTTCGTGAAGGGCCGATCTTGTCTCCTGAACCTGATTGGCTTCTTTGAATCAGTCTCCAGAGCTGTGGACAAGGGTAAGGTGGGCCACACAGCCTATGTGGACCTCACCAAGGTCTTCAACACCATCCCCCACTCTGGAATCATAGATAAACTTGCTAAGCAGGGCATTAATCCCTACATCACTCGATGGATTGCCAACTGGCTTACTGACAGAATCCAAAACAGCACGCCTTGCACGTACGGCTTGCATGGCCAAACCAATCATGAAGAAACACCAAAGGCCAGCATGTATAGTTCCACGTTTAATTAAATATAAAAAAAGAAAAAGGACATGTTAATGCCCAAACATTGATTCTATTCACTCAGACTAGTTTCGGCAACCGCCTTCTTCAGTGAGAAAAAAAACAAAACACTTCACCAGCAACCCAGTGATCCATTTGTATATACCCCCAGCCAATAAAAATAACGGTATATTCCATACCTATACATAAAACATGAGTAGGCTGTCAGGCTGTAAAGTTCATATACATAGCCAAAGCTATATAAACTATATGCCATAATTTCTACATATTATTAATAAATAAACATTAGAATGACAAAGTACTAAATTAGATGAAAGCATCCACATCTCGAGGTTTACACTATCAGCATGAAAGGAAATAAAATTCCTAAAAATTAAGAAAAGTTGAAATGTAGCAACCATACTGAGTATAGCAAGGCAAAAAGTCAAATACAGTATATTTTGGATCAATAGTGTAAAAAATATAAAACTAATAACAATATAAATATACTCATCCTAAATGAGTTGAGAGTGGATGTCCTTTAGGATAAATATGTAAGCTTATCATAGATGGTCATTTAGACCTGGTGGAAATAATGCTCCAAGATGTATAATCCAGTATTTTTCTTTATGACTAAGTATACTTTGCCATCCTTGTTGGTTGTGCCTGTTACCGGTAATTTTATCAATGATAGTGAACATGAATTTGGCAGTCGGGTGTTTAACAGTATGTTGGTATAGAGCATTGGTCAATTTTTTATTGCGGATATCACTCCGATGTTCCCCTATCCTTATTCTTAATGATCGTGAGGTTTTGCCCACATAAAAGGCACTGCATTGACAGGTGGCCAAATATACGACCCAACTAGTTGAACAATTGCCAAATATTCTAACATCATACACCTTACTAGTGTTGGAACTGGTGAATTGTTTGAGTTTGTTCACTTGGCTGCATGAAGTGCAGTGGCCACATGGGAAAGTTCCCAAAAGTTCGTCCCATGTTATAGTAAGCTGTTTGTACTTAGCCCCTCCACTCTCTTTCTGTTTGTAATGCGAAAATAGTGTTCCCAATGTTTTGCCTCTCCTGTATGAAAATGAGCATTGATTTCCCAGGATCCCCCGAAGGTAATCATTGGCTAGCAAAATGTTCCAGTTATTGTTTAGAACACTCCTAACTATCTGATGATTCTTGCCAAGAGTGGTGATGAACCTAATATTATCCTCCTTAGGATTGTTAGTATGGTCCTTGTGTTCTAGCAGTGTATGCCTTTCCTGTTTGTCTGTCCAAACCCTGGCAGATTCAATGTCAAATATAGATGATATATATTTGATGATCACGAATACTAAAACACTTATATCTAAGGATCACTAACACATAAACACGGATGAACGCATATGCTAGTTATCTATACAGATCTTTACCAACAGTGTGCTCTAGGATGATATTTGGCTCCTTTTATTATTTAATATAGATAGGCTTATATTGCTACTGTTAGATTTACTACTTATAATTATATTTTGGTGAAATTGGTCCCGTGTATTATTTATAACAAGTTTGTTATTATTGTATGGTTCTAGTTGGGTCACTCTCTCTGGCCCTGCCTCAGGTCCTCCATTCTGTCTTATCTGGCATTCTTTATATTGGTTCTTGGACAACCTATATTATTACTTACTATGGATTTGGACAAAATACTAGACGGGTTGTGTGCTAATAGGGAAGACATTGGTATTTTTGGATTAGATCAAATCCCAAGCAACAACCAAAGCCAAACCAATTCTAACATTTCTGATAGTTGTGAACTGGCGTTTCATAACCTAGAGAAAGGACTTAAAGGGCTTAGGGCCAATATATGGCACCTGAGGCTTTTCAAGGCCTATCTGTACAAAAACATGGCCCCTAGAGGTCTTCGAATCAAACTTCGCCCACTAGTCGGCAGATCTGAACAGAGGCTGACTAATGAATGATATGAGGCACTATGAAATGGTTCTATGGTTTTTGTTAAAATCTTAGCCTCTTATTATGAAAGGACCATTGACTTATGTGTATCAGAAGTCAAAGAATTGAGTATGGAGTGTAAGAAATTTCAGTCCAATACCAACTATCATGAGTTACTAGATAGGTTGTCCAAGGAACTAACTATATATGACAAAATGATTAGGGATAGAAAAGTTAAGAAATTCAATAAAGATGTCATGGATTATGACAAGGGACATCCCTTTCAAACACAGAGGACTGTGAGATTTCAAGATACTGTCCCAGGAATGACCAGGGGCAGGACCAGAAAGAGACCCAGGTCCATACTAAAACATAGGGACCAATTCCACACCAGCACATCAGGGGAGGAGTCATCATATACCGACAGTGAGGGTGGAACAGTAGCCAATTCACCACTTAAGAAAAAAACAAACACTCATTTCCCTTTAGGGGTGGTAGGAAATCCAGAGGGGGGAGGAAACATGTCAATAGAAATAGGAACAGATTCAATGACAGGACTGATACAATCTTTACTGAAACAATGAGAACACAATTTGACAATGTTCTTAACTTATCTGATTTTCTACTCACTGATGACCAACACAAAATACTAAATAAAGGATTGGGTTTTGTTCCCAGTTTTTTCTCTGATCAATATCAAATTTCATTAGATGTGATGGATTATTGTCGTAGACTTAACCTTAAGATATTTTTTCAGAACAAGACACCATCACTACTCAAAGATCTTCTGATTTCACTTTTCACAAATCCAGTTTTCAACCACCCATGAATAAGAATGTGGCCATTTTTCAACAGGCTGTACTCAAAGATTTACATTTTCCTCATCTGGAATGTCATATTATACCGGATAACATTACCCCTGTAGAGAAAGAGGCACTCTCCGAACTTAGATCTAATCACAATATTGCTATACTCCAAGCTGATAAGGGAGGAGCTGTGGTAATTCTAAATATGGATTATTATGTCCAGGAGGGTCTCAGACAACTATCCGACTCCCAATGTTATATGCACATGGGTATTGATCCTACCAACAAATTTAAACAGGAAATTGATACATTTCTGGAGGCAGCTTTGGAAGAGGGCATTATTACTAAGAAAACTGTCCAACATCTTCAGGTTAGGGATCCATCCAAGCAAATTCTATATTTACTTCCCAAGATACACAAATTCATTACACACCCTCCAGGTAGGCCCATTGTATCTGGCCATGGTTCACTTACTGAACCATTATCTGTATTCTTAACACAATATCTCAAACCTCTTCTGTCACATGTTAGGGCAAGAATACAGGACACAACCCAATTTTTAAAAATCATTGAAGATACACAACTTGAGCCAGAATGGTTAATGTGCACATTGGATGTAAAGTCTCTGTATACAAGCATACCACACTGGGCAGGACTACAGGCTTTAGAATATTGGTTGAATAAGGCCGAATTATATCCACCAGGATTCAACACATTGCTTATCTGTATGTCCGAACATGTCCTCAACAAAAATGTATTCTATTTTCAAGGGGTCTGTTACTGGCAACTGCGGGGTACGGCCATGGGGGCCTCTTTTGCCCCGATTTATGCAGACCTTTTTATGGCCTATCTGGAAGAGTGCCTCATATACAATCCCTTACATAACATCTATTTGGTAGAAATAGACATCTGGCGGAGATATCTAGATGATTGCTGGATGGTGTGGCATGCGGATGCTACTTACCTTATGGAATTTGTGGAATATCTAAACAACAATATATGGGGTATTGAGTTTTCAATTACATCACACATTGATGAAATAGATTTCTTGGATGTAACAGTATATCGGAATAGTGACCATACACTTAATACCAAGATCCATCGAAAGTATCCACAGTTCAACTCATTACTTCATGCTTCTAGCATGCATCCACGCCACACCATCCGCAATATCCCCAAATCTCAATATTTGAGAATTAAACGGATCAATTCCTCAAATATGGATTATGAGAATGCAAAAGTGGATCTGAAGAACAGATTTTTGGACAGGGGATATTCTATATTTGACATTGAATCCGCCAGGGTTTGGACAGAGAAACAGGAAAGGCATACACTGCTAGAATTCAAGGACCATACTAACAATCCTAAGGAGGATAATATTAGGTTAATCACCACTCTTGGCAAGAATCATCAGATAGTTAGGAGTGTTCTAAACAATAACTGGAACATTTTGCTAGCCAATGATTACCTTCGGGGGATCCTGGGAAATCAATGCTCATTTTCATTTAGGAGAGGCAAAACATTGGGAACACTATTTTCGCATTACAAACAGAAAGAGAGTGGAGGGGCTAAGTACAAGCAGCTTACTATAACAGGGGACGAACTTTTGGGAACTTTCCCATGTGGCCACTGCACTTCATGCAGCCAAGTGAACAAGCTCAAACAATTCACCAGTTCCAACACTAGTAAGGTGTATGATGTTAGAGTATTTGGCAATTGTTCAACTAGTTGGGTCATATATTTGACCACCTGTCAATGCAGTGCCTTTTATGTGGGCAAAACCTCACGATCATTAAGAATAAGGATAGGGAAACATCGGAGTGATATCCGCAATAAAAAATTGACCAATGCTCTATACCAACATACTGTTAAACACCTGACTGCCAAATTCATGTTCACTATCATTGATAAAATTACCGGTAATAGGCACAACCAACAAGGATGGCAAAGTATACTTAGTCATAAAGAAAAATACTGGATTATACATCTTGGAGCATTATTTCCACCAGGTCTAAATGACCATCTATGATAAGCTTACATATTTATCCTAAAGGACATCCACTCTCAACTCATTTAGGATGAGTATATTTATATTGTTATTAGTTTTATATTTTTTACACTATTGATCCAGAATATACTGTATCTGACTTTTTGCCTTGCTATACTCAGTTAGGTTGCTACATTTCAACTTTTCTTAATTTTTAGGAATTTTATTTCCTTTCATGCTGATAGTGTAAACCTCGAGATGTGGATGCTTTCATCTAATTTAGTACTTTGTCATTCTAATGTTTATTTATTAATAATATGTAGAAATTATGGCATATAGTTTATATAGCTTTGGCTATGTATATGAACTTTATAGCCTGACAGCCTACTTATGTTTTATGTATAGGTATGGAATATATCGTTATTTTTATTGGCTGAGGGTATATACAAATGGATCACTGGGTTGCTGGTGAAGTGTTTTCTCACTGAAGAGGGCGGTTGCTGAAACTAGTCTGAGTGAATAGAATCAATGTTTGGGCATTAACATGTCCTTTTTCTTTTTTTATATTTAATTAAACGTGGAACTATACATGCTGGCCTTTGGTGTTTCTTACTGACAGAATCCACACTGTAAAAGTAGCTGACTCAAAATCCAGCTCCAGACAAGTGACAAGTGGAGTACCTCAGGGTTCAGTCCTGGGACTGCTCTTGTTTGGCATCTACTTCTCTGAAGTACAGACCAACACTAAAGGACTCTGGTTAACAAAGTTCGCAGATGACTGCAAACTGGGAGCCATTATTGAATCACCAAATGAAGTGGATATTCTACAAAAGGGCCTTACAGAAACAGATGCTTGGTGCCAGAGCCATGGGCTCAAGCTCAATGCCAAGAAATGTACAGTTATCCCCTTTGGGAAAAAACAAGTACCCGTGAATTACCACATAGGTGGCAGTACACTAAACACTGAAAGTATGATAAGAGACTTAGGGACACAGGTGGGCAGTGGTCTCACCTTCAATAACCACATCACCACAGCAGTCAGGAAATCCTTCTATGTGGCACAGCTCATCACTAAGGACCTTTCATCCAGAAAAAAGGAGGTCATTGTCCCACTGTACTCAACCCTCATTAGACCCATTATAAAATACAATGCCCCGTTTGGTATGTACCTCTCAAGACATCTGCAACAATTGGAAAGGCCACAGAAATATCTCACTAAAAGAATCACAGTCCTAAAGCAGATACCCTATGCTGACTGTCTAAAAACACTCCAGCTATACTCTGTCACATATCGTCTACTCAGAGGCGATCTCTGCTTAACATACAAGGTCATGTCAACCCCAGAGCTGTTGGACATGCTACACTTAAAGAAATCCCAATCGCTCTGAAAACACACTCCAGGGATCTAAACCTTGTCATCACAATGAACAAAACATGCTGGAGGGATAGGTTCCTGACCCAGAGACTTCCCACATTCTGGAATAGACTGCCCATACATGTTAAGCAGAGCACCTCTTCAAAAGGAAATGTGACGATTGGATGGGAGATAGGAAATTCACCCTGGGGAATCATGTCAGTCACCCTGCTAGACAGGGGTCCAGGGAAGTAAATAATGTGGGAAGAAATAGCCAGGGAATTGTTATGGCTAGGCTTGTATAGGCCCTAGAGCGGATAGCCTAGTACCAACCTATGAACATATGAACCTGTGTATGTCAGAGACTAGGCTAAGACCCTTGGAGTGAGTGATTCTCCCACAGTTTGATTTACAAATGTGTAGCATTTCCATCAGGGCTGGGTCACAGACTGCCCTGTAAGCCAGGCATAGGCTACCCCTTAGCAACCTTTAGGAGACAGAATACAGTGCAGGGCTTTCACTCTTTCTGTGTAAATTATGTTTTGTGTACCCTGTAATTTCTTGGTGAGAAATCTCTGTGGTCTCTCCAGGTGTTGCAGTTGTCTAGCAAGGTAAATGCAAAAGGGAGCATTGTACTCAATTACTGGTCTGATGAGGTCTGAGTTTAATGGAATTATAACATCTTAGATCTAGATGTAATGCCTTTACTTATAAGATTTGCCCCATAGAAGGATTTTCTTACCATGTGGATACGTGGTGGTCAAAGTTCAGATTGCTAACAACCTGAGTACCCAAATCATGTACCACTGGGTCTACAATTATGGGGGTGCTGTTTATAATGTAATTAGCAGCGATGACAGCTTTTCCAATTGGAATAACAATAATAATAAAGCATTTTTTTTTACATTTAGCTTTAATCCGTAGCTTTGGTTCCATTTGTCTTTGTTAACCATGTCTGCAGTATATTAACATTGTTGGGGGATTCAGTGATTGCTCACAATTTGCACTGGTCAGCCACAGGCTTCCCCAGTTTGCCTGGACTTCTGAAAAATAAATTTTGAACAGTAAGGGGCCAGCCACAGAACCCCGTGGTACACTACTGGTGACTGGTCTTTTGCTAGAGGTGCCAAGTCACCAACTTTGACAGTATGTGTAGATCCAGCCTATCTAAATCCCTAGAGTACATCTTAAATCTTTCCCTCAAAAAATAACTGTTCCATACATCTTTAAACATATAATTACAGTAGTTCTTAAAAATACCCTCTCCACAGAATATACCAGTCTACAGGCCAAAAATGTATATGTCTTATAGCCATAACATAAAGAAAAATATTACATAGTTAAATCCCTGTATTCATATACACATTGGACTGACTTTCTAATTAACGTGTTTTGTAATAAATACAGCACAACAATGACACTGCACTCCTTTGCTGCATAACGACTTTTATACATTTGGAATAAAAGGTAAACTATTATTAAATTAAAAATGACATCTGAAAGTTTAAATGATTAATTTATTTTGTAAAGGTTATTTACTTCCCAAATGTTGCCATCCTGTTCAGTGGTTTTCTTAACATAGTCTTTATATTATAAAATGTACAACTAGCATAGTTATTAGCTGCTTTCCCTTAACATATCAGAAGTGTTCAAAAATTACTCTAGATATATTTTCTCTGCAACACATTTGCGCACATTCCACTTCTTATTACTTTCCTGAAAATAAACACTTGTATTATTGTCCTTTACAACCCTCCTGGTGACAAGACAGCTATACTGGAAGATATTCTACTTTAAATATCCCTAACAGTTCCACAGAAAAGAAATAGTGGTAGGTGATGTCAATATCAATTGGTTGGGCATAATATCTAACTCCACTGCACCTAGTACGAACTTACATAGTTTCACACATCTAATTAATTGTCCCACACATTATAGCAAGACATGAAATTCCTTGTTATACTGGATGCTATTATCAGATATTAGCAAATTCACCACCACAGGTACATCAGACTTTCCTATACAACTAGACATCTTACACACTTAAATAGCTTGTTTATAAAACAACACACAACCTGTTCAAGCTTAACCCAGAAATATTCATTGCAACTCTGTCATCTATTAACTGGAATACCCTAAACATCCTTCCCTTAGATGATGCTGTAAATTAATTCAGTGTAACTTTCCTAAATATCTTAAAAGCATTGCACCTCCTAGAAGGAAGAAACTAAAACAATGCAATCTGGCTAATGCAGAACAAAGAAAAAGGTATGGAAAATATCAAAAATATAAAACACAACAATATCTTGAAAACTTCAGAATGCTCCACAACTGTACTAAAAACAATTAACTGAAGACAAAAATGCACTATAACAACAGTCACAGGAACAGTGAACACAACCCTAACAAATATAGAAAGCCATTAAATAAATATTACATCCTGACCAAAAATTCAATCTTAACCCCTCCAAATAAGTCATCACTGGAAACAGCAATATAATTCAGCTCTTATTTCATCGATAAAATGGCATTCCTAACCAATGATTCCCCAAAATGTAGTCCCAGCCCTGCCCAACAGCCACATATCACGAATCCACTTTCATGTTCAAACCTGCACCCATATGATATGCATAACTACGCTTAAAAAAGAAAAAAAAAGAAAAAAAAAAACTCAAACTATACTCTGCTTTAGCTGATAACATTCCAAGGGAGAACCTTAAAACAGCAACCAATAGCATTGCCGATCTTGTCTCAATCCTTATAAATAGGTCAATCCAGGAATCCCACATTCCCTCTGTTTGGAAAAAGTCACATATTATCCTTCTGCACAAAGGAGGAAATTCAACAGACATTACTAACTTTAGACCTATAGCAATTGTATCCTCCTCTCCAAAACACTTGAAAATGCATTTAAAAACAATTACTAAACTATTTCCTGTAGGAAGAACTCCTGTCCCCCACAAAACACAGCTTCTGTAGCTCCCATAGGACTAACACTGCACTTCTAACCTATACAGATACTGTCAACAAAGCTAGAGATAACAGCAAATTAGTCTCCTTTTTATTTCTAGACTTGTCTAAATCCTTCCAGTTTGTCACAGTAAATTTCTACTTCAAATGTCCTCACTAGGTCTATCTCCACCCATGCTTCTATGGTTCAAAAGCTACTTGTCCAATACATTGTTTAGATTGTATCCTTCAGATCTATTTTTTTTGAGGTGTTCTACAGTCTGTATGTAGATGACTTGAAATTGGGTAAACTGATTACATGTGGTATGGATAGGACATGTCTGCAAAATAATGTGTCTAAACTGACCATTTGGGCACAGGAGAATAATATGTTGATAAATACATCAAAAACTAAGCACATGAGATTTGGGAAATGTAAACTTGAAATGTGAATATTTAATACAGCACACAGTGATTGGAACCCTAGATTTATTTAATGACATATCCACCAGTTGGTTAATTAATTTATTTATTTTATTTATTTTTATTGCATTTGTTTACCGGGAAAGTCCACTGGGCCTAAAAGAGCCCATTTTTAGTGGAGGCCCTGGGAGAAAACCTCCATCAAGAAAAGAGATACAGAAAAAAATTCAACATTAATTGGTACAGAAGCAGAAACAGTGTTACTCATAGGGATTACAGCAGTATTTACAGAATATATACATAAAAGCAGGAATTCAGTTGGTTTGATTACAGAAAAATATGCATAACATATACATAAAAACAGGAATCTAGTTGGTTTGATTACAGTAATATATATAGAAAATAGACATTAAAGCAGGGAATTTAGTTGGTTGCAAAATGAATTAAATCAGAGAGGTAAAAACAGAAACCTATTAATCAGTATTATTAATGATATTAATGTTATTAATGATAATTATAGGCCTGCTGGTTTTATAAAGACATTAATAATGTCCTAGAAAGCATAAATGATAGAATCATTATTTGTTAGTAACATTAGACCCAATCTTGAGTATGGAATAACAGTATGGAAACCTTGTAAGAAAACAAGCACAAATAAACTGGAAGGGCATCCAATATTTGAAAATAAGAAGTTATGTACCTACCATAACGTTCCATGTTAGTTGTCTTCTCTCGCCTTCTTTCTTGCTGGATGGGTTTGGAGCCGATCCTCGTCTCCGACTCGGCCACTTACTAAAGCTCGAGGGCTAATTTTACCAGCTCGAGGCAACCCTATATCCCATGATGCAAGGCGAAGACTACCCAGATCTCGTTTGGTAGCTAAGGAAATTATGCAATATATTTCTCCAATTGGAGAGGAGGAGGAAGAGGTAATAATACTAAAAATGACAATAATAATAATCATAATCCCCCGAAAAGGATAAACCTAATCTAGTGACACTAGAAAGCTGATTAGCTAGAAAAATGGATAAAGCCTCTTAAGAGAAGAGGCTCAATGTTCTCGGTCTGACCAGGCTAGGGGGATGGTGGGCGGGACGCAAGAAAGAAGGTGAGAGAAGACAACTAACATGGAACGTTATGATAGGTACATAACTTCTTAATGTTAAGTTGTCAATCTCACCTTCATTCTTGCTGGATGGGACCGCGTCCCTAGCACCTCTATCCTGGGTGGCTCAATGGAACAGACTCTTGAGAACGGTGGAACCAAAATTCGCTCTGTCTCTGGAGGCCAAGTCTAATTTGTAATGTGAAACAAAGGTATGAGGAGAGGCCCATGTGGCTGCTGCACAAATAGTGTCTATTGGAAGTCTAGCCTGAAAAGCTGTAGATGTAGCTAGAGCTCTGGTAGAATGGGCTTTTGGCCTAGAAATCAACTCTTTGCCTTTGAGCTGATAAATGCAAGTAATCACAGAAGACAGCCATCTAGATAGAGTTACCTTGGAGACTGGAAGGCCTTTCCTGTTCTCTGCATAGGATAAAAACAGTTGATCAGATTTCCTAAAATGTTTAGTTCTGTCCAGATAATATCTGAGTTGGCGGTGAACATCAAGATAATGTAGTTTTTGTTCCGCTCTATCAGAATAATTTGGGAAAAAAACTGGAAGATCAATGGATTGATTTAAGTTCATCTGCGATGCCACTTTGGGTAAGAAGGACGGATTAGTCCTTAGAGAAACTCTGTCTTTGTGGAAGATTAAGTAGGGAGGACGAATGCAGAGGGCATGAAGCTCAGATACTCTCCTGGCAGAAGTAATGGCGACTAGAAAGAGTGTCTTCCAAGAAAGAAATTTCAATGAACAGGCAGCCGCAGGTTCGAAAGGGGGAAGAATCAAGGATGTTAAAATTAAATTTAGATCCCACTGTGGTGGGGGGTCTCTAATCAGAGGTTTAAGTAAAAAGATACCTCTAAGGAATGCCTTGCAAAGTTTATGTGACATAATGTTGTGGTCCAAAAGGCCTATATGAAAATTTGAAATGGCTGCCAGCTGAACATTTACTGTGGAGGAAGAAGATCCTGAATGAAAAATCTCGGCTAGGAAGTCCAAGACCGAATGAATCGGAGCAGTATAGGGGTCTATATTCCTAGCTTTTGCCCAGAAGGAGAAACGTTGCCATTTACTAGTGTAAATCCTTCTGGTGGAAGATTTAAGGGAAGCTACTATGATATCCTGGATGGGATTAGAAATCATAGGAAGCCTGGCTAGGGATGGAAGTGGAGCAACCAAGCAGTGAGGTTGAGAGAAGGTATGGATTGGTGCAGCTGCCCCGACTGGTGGTTCAGAAGATCTGGAACCGGGTCCAGATGCCATGGCTGTACCAAAAGATAACGATGTAGGAACGGAAACCATATCTGTCGAGGCCAATAAGGGGCAATGAGAATCAACTTGGCTCTCAAGGTGGTTGCTTTCTGAATTACTTGAGGTATCAGAAGAAAGGGAGGAAAGGCATAAAGAAGTCCCCGGGGACTATCTTGGGTTAGAGTGTCTCTGGGGGGATGGCCTGGATGGGGGAAGAGAGAGAAGAAGTCGGGGCATTTGCTGTTTTGAGGTGTAGCAAAAAGGTCGCAGCAAGGAAGGCCCCACTCCTGAAAAATCTCTTCCCTCACTGATTGTTTGAGAGACCACTCGTGAGGCATGAGAATAGCTCCGCTCAACCTGTCCGCTATGACGTTGGATTTCCCGGGGATATGCATTGCTATCAGAAACCGCTGAGAAGAGATTGCCCACTGCCAAAGTCTGAGAGCCTCTCGACACAGTGGATAGGACTTGGTTCCGCCCTGTTTGTTGATATACCACACTACGGACATATTGTCCGTTTGGACTGCAATAGTTCCCAGGGGAAGAGAGTCATTGAGGGCTTGCAACGTTAAAAGCACTGCTCTCATCTCTAGGACATTTATGTGCAGGTGGTATTCGAAAGGTTGCCAAGTGCCATGGACCATCCTGCCCTGATAATGCCCCCCCACCCGATCAGGGAGGCGTCCGATGTAACCGTGGCGACCGGAGAGGGAGGAACAAAGGGTCTGCCCTGATGGACTTAAGGGGACGATATCCACCAGGTCAGATGCCTTTTGCAACTTAGAGTTATTATGATCCTGTGACGCATGGGAAGTTGTTGAAAGGACCATTAGGTGAACAGCATCCATTGTAGAAGACGCATGTAAAAACGGGCAAGGGGAAGAAGTGTTATGGCGGCCGCCATAAGACCCAATACTTTCAGAGCAAATCTGGCCTGAATTTTGTTGCTGAGAAGAATCACCTGGACATGATTTTGAATGTCCAAGATCCTTTGGTCTGTTAACTTTGCTGAAAGTTGTACGGTGTCCAATTTTGCGCCTATAAAAGTAATAGATTGACAAGGTGACAAGGCAGATTTTTCGAAATTTATAGAAATCCCTAGCCCTCTGCAAATGTGAATGGTGTAATCTCTGGCTTGAAGAAGTTGATGCCTGGTGGTGGCAGTGAGGAGCCAGTCATCTAGATATGGAAACACCTGGAATCCTTGACGTCTCAGGTGAGTCATGACCACTGCCATACATTTGGCGAAAACTCTGGGGGCTGTAGTGAGTCCAAATGGCAGGGCCCTGAACTGGAAGTGACTGGTCCCCAGCCGAAAGCGGAGAAACCTTCTGGAGCGCCTGTGAATTTTTATGTGATAGTACGCATCCTGAAGATCTACCGAGCACATCCAATTGTCCTTGCCCAGAAAGGGTAGAATGGACTGCAGCGTGACCATCCGGAATCTTGTTTTCTTTACAAACTTGTTTAGTTTGCTGAGATCTAATATTGGTCTCCAGTCCCCTGTCTTTTTTGGTACTAAAAAGAACCTTGAGTAGATACCGGATCCTATTTGGTCTGCTGGGACTGGCTGGATGGCTCTTTTTGCTAGCAGTTTTGAAATCTCTGGTACTGCTAGTTCCCTTAGACTGGGTGGAACGTCTAGAAGGATTCCCGCTTGCTGAACTGGGGTTTGAATAAAGGGAATTTTGTAACCCTCGGATATGATCGACTGTACCCATTTGTCTTGAGAAAGGGAAAGCCAGGCTTTGGGGTACAGCGATAATCTTCCCCCGACTGCCTCCGAAGGTGGACAATCGGGCAACATCTCAGGGATGCTGGAAGGGTTTGTCAGAGAGAGGCTCACTTCTACCCTGATTCTGCGGACCCCCTCTGCCTCTAGGTCGGCATCTGTTGTTGTTACCCCCTCTGCCTCTGGGGGTAAACTGACCTCGTGTGTCAGGCGTGACTCCCTGAGATTTGCAGAACCACATTTTCCCTCCCTTCTTACCTTTTGGGTAAGGTCTTGAAGGAGTGGAGAAACGGACTCCTATGGCAGAAAGAGTCTTGCCATCTTGTTCGCATCTAGTCAAGGTGTCTTTCACTTGAGGTCCGAACAAAGTCGGGCCATCAAAGGGAGAGTTTGTGAAGGACGCTTTGAAGGGATCTGCAAAATTACAAAGCCGCATCCAGGATTGACGCTTTAAAGCCACTCCTGTGCCTGCGGCCCTACTCGCTCCATCGGCTGCATATGAAATGAGCCGCATGGAGGAGTTAACAATGGAGTTTAGGATTTCTAGCTGTGAGTTAATCTTATCCTGAGACCCAGAAGCTGACGGATCCTGTAAAACTTCTCCCAACTCTTTAAGAACATCTCTTTGAAGGCGGGTGAAGTGACATAAGTAGTTCAGCGATCGCATGGCAAAGGTCGCTGAAGAAAAAATCTGCTTGCCATACCTATCCATAGTCCTAGAATCCTTGTTAGGAGGATGGACAGGTATTGAAGGATCAGCTAGTTCCTTCTTGGTGGCTGCAGCCACCACCATGGCATCAACCGGGACACCTTTTGTCAAATATTGCCTATCAGGTGGGGCCGTAATGAATTTAGAAATGCCTCCGAGGAACAGGTTCCACCAAATCTGGGGCCATCCACACCTTCCGAGCCACCACATCCATAAGAGGGTCAAAAGGCGGAGACACCTAGGAGGTGGAGGGTCGAGACCCGAACGCTCCAGGTATACTGACTCATCCTCGGAAGGATTAAGGGAAGGCCAGTTCCCCCTCTGCTTAAGGAGTTCAATGATGTCTGAGAAAGAGACATCCTCAGAGGGGGACCTTGGGGATCCCTCCGACTCATCCAAGTCAGAATCGGATGTAATAGACTCGGGGGAGTCTAGATGTTTCCTCTTACATGTCCTCTTACGCGGAGGTTCACCTGACGGATCAGGAAAAGCCTCGGAAGAGGAAGATATTCCCAATGGGGAAACCTGAGGTGTTGGATCTCTGGGTCCAGGAGCAAGAGAGTGGGAAGAGACATCAGCAGGCACTGTAGTGGGAGGAGCTGATGGAACTGACCATTGACTATGCCCAGGGCCTAGTACACTCCTCATCACCTCGAAGGCTCCCCCGTCAGAGAGGCCAGAAGGTTCCCGCTCCGAAGAGATAGGAACTCCAGGCCTCACCGACAGGGATGGCTCCGAGGACGATGTCAGGGCTGAGCTCACCAACGCTGAAGCCCCGAGAGGGAGAACGGGGTCGGACAAGGGTCCGATGCCACTCGCCCCCTCGGAGCCGATGAGAGAGACCAGACGCTCGGATCCCTCCAATGAAGGCCTCAAGGAGGAAATTGGAGCAGAGGATGACGGAGCTGAAAGGGGGGTGGTATCGGCTCCGAAGCCACAACAGTCACGGCTCTGAGGAGCTCCGGCTCCTAGCTCTGTAAGAGAGTCGAAGGAGGAATGTTAGGTGGATGTGTGATAGCTAACGTCTGTTGAGACAGGCTATGGAGCATTTGGGCCAATGCCTGAGACTTTAATAGTCTACTCACCACTCTCTCAAGGTCATGATCAGACAGCCTGGACGACCGAGAAGAACAGCTCTGATGGCTCCGCTCTGAGAGCAGGGGTGATCTCGGAGCCGAACGTATCGATTCCAATGAGGGGGATCGTGATCTCTTTTCAGAGATAGGTGGAGCCGAAGGAGCCGAGGATACGTTGGCTCCAGCCGGAGCCGACACTGAGTGCCCAGATTTAGCAGCATCGGCGCCGGATGGAGCCGATACTGTAACCTCTAATATAGAAGGATCGGCTCCGGCCGGAGCCGATCTCGACACTGAAGGAGAACCAGTAGCTGATGGCTTAGGACTTGAAGCCGAAGGCTTAACTGGTTTTGAGGGCTTCCCTGGAGCTGACTTAGTCGGGGAGCTCTCAGGCTTTAATACGCCCCTCAATATTAATTTATTTCTGCGCTCCTGCAGGACTCTAGGGCTGAAAGCATGACAAATAGCACAAGAGTCCTGCAGGTGCAGAGGTCCCAGGCAGTAAACACAAGAAGTGTGACCATCTGTCAGAGACATCTTCTGACAGCACGAGTCACACTTCTTGAAGCCTGAGACCTTTGTGTCCCTCGACATAGCTGTGTCGAGGAAACACAAGTAACAAAAGGAAACACAGACACACACACAAAATAACACCCAATCTAATAATAAAAAATTTAAACAGGGATACAACACAGTCAAACACACACAGAATCCCTGACAGGAGAAATTAGGAAAGGGGGAGGTTTAAGGCCTAACCTAGGGGAAGGGATAAATACCAGAAAAATAGGGAACACTAACGGGAATAGGGTTGAATTAAACGTTAAAGGTTCACACAACAACTAAGGTGATTAAATCTAAAAGGGATGAGACTAAAAGTCTTACTTTGAAGAAACTTACCTGGAGCTGGTAAAAGAGGCACCTCGTAAGCGAAGCGGCAAACGAGATCTGGGTAGTATTTGCCTTGCATCATAGGATATAGGGTTGCCTCGAGCTGGTAAAATTAGCTCTCGAGCTTTAGTAAGTGGCCGAGTCGGAGCCGAGGATCGGCTCCGAACCCTTCCAGCAAGAATGAAGGCGAGATTGACAACTTAACATTGTAAGTTATTATGAAAAACATAAAGATCTGAACTGGTGCAGTGCCTCATATAGATATTTAAGAGGAGACCTTATTCAAGTTTATAGGGCAGTTTGGGACAACTACCTCTGTGGATGCTTTGGGTTATCAAAATGTAGTAGAGAATCATCAGACAACCTATGTAGAAGATTCTATAGGAATGAGAAGTGTGCTAATTGGTTCTCTGCAATAGTAGCTGATGCATGGAACAGACTACCAAATTACATTAAAGCAAGTACTAATTTAGATATTTTTAACAACAGCCTGGACACTTATTATAGGGACAACCATTTTGATATATTGACAGGCTAGAAGGGCATTAATGTCAATGCTTGAAATATTTGCATGTATGTATGCATAGGTATTAGTAAGATGGCACTCCACCATCTCTTTGTACCTCAGAGTAACCACACATCTACCACAAGGTTGTATTGTTGGTTCTGTCCTCTTTAACATTCTCATTAATAACCTCCACAAATCCACACAGCAAGCCTTCCTAATGCAGTACATAGATGACTTTGCACTCATATACACATCTGCCAACATGGCACATCAACAAAAAATTACTCATGAAGCTTTAACAGTCACTGAAACATGACTTTTTAACACACAACTCATACTCAACCCACCCAAAAAACTACTTTTCCCCCAAATCCCTCTCTCATGAAAAAACAAATGGTAAATCCTCTCTCTTAATAATACAACCATTGAAGTAATTTCTTATAGCAAATTATTAGGGATGATAGTGGATGATAATCTTAAATTTGACTTGCATATACAAAACTTAATTACAAAAACTCATCAAAATATAGGGATACTTTACAGAGCCAAAAGCTTTCTCACCAAAGTAACTCAAATTATACCTGCCATTACTTACCTCTTCCCCTCACTACTTTACGGCACTTCCATCCATACTAACCTCCAAGCATCAGAAAAATCAAAACTTTAACAAAACTCTTGCAAAATGGCTAAATTTCCAGCAAATACTCCTTTCAGAGCCCTCCATTGTATAGCACTAAAAAGCCTAATTTGGTTAAAACTATCCCATTAATTAACATATACACAACTACTTATCATCTATAAAATTATCAAACATCTATCTGCTTGTCCAGCACTAAATACCATTCTGCATAGCTACTATCAGTCACTATGATCCAGTAACCAACAGTTCATCTCTGTCCACAAACCTATCAAATCTTCTGGGCCTAGTTCTATACTCATACCATTTTGCTAAGGCCTGGAATTCCTTATGCGGTCAATACCTTCCCTCCAGTCCTTTAAAATCATTCTGAAAGACTTCCTAGCCAAAATATGTCTCTGCACTTGCTCAATCACAGGAAAAACAATATCCCTAGATATGAGCAAGTGCCTATTCATACCTTCCTTCTACCCACTTTCCCTACTTCACTCACTTCCTAACTTCAATTTCTCTACCCTGATCCTCTTTTTAAATACGCCATAATCTATCACTTCATTAAGCATTATACTAACTTACTTTTAATTTCACTATAAACTGGCTAAAAATTCTCTAAATGTTAAATCCTTGTCATAAGTTGTATCTACTCTTAACCAATGCTTTCACTTTATGTCTAAGTTGGTATGAGTATTTAAACTGTAGATGTTTTTTGTATTATTTTTAAGATTATAAAATTATTGTTCCTAAAATATTTTGTAACACCTAGAGCTTTTGTCCCCAGGTTTCCACTGGAAATATGCACTTACCCAGTTGTACTTTCCCACTAATAAAATGTCAGTCAATAAATACATAAATATAAATGAGGTGACTTCATCACTAAGAATTTGCCAGGTAATTCCTGCTCCAAAGAGAAAAAAAAGAAGTACTAGGTCTTGTTGTTATGTACTTTTCATTACTGCCACATAAGACTATTGCCTCAGAAAATGTTGATGCATAATCCAATATTTTCAGTATATACTGGCACTCCTTATTTAAATTTGCCAGTTGATCTACTATGCCTATTGCTACTCACTGAAGTAGCATCTGTGCTATGCAATCAAGGGTGTGATGGGGTTCCTGAACCCTGGTATAGTTGTGTTTTCACATTCTGGGCAAGCTGAACAAAAGTTTTCAGTTTTCTTCATAATACCAGACCAGTTATTTTATTTTTATTTTTTTATTTATTTAACATTTGTTGACCGGGAAAGTACGACTAGGTTCCACAGATCCTGTTTTCAGCGGAGGCCCGTTATATCTGCCTAATATCCTGGCCACCTCAGTGACTATTTGCCAACTTCATTACAAGTATTCTAAAAGGCTATGGCAACATTAGCTAACTTATTATCTGGTTTCCTTCTTTAGTCACCTTGTAGGACACATCACGTTTTATGACGAATTATAAAAGTTAATGGGGGGGGGGTATTTCTTTCTGCTTCTTCCCTGGTTTTAATTGCACTTGCACTTTTTAGAGCACTGTCTTACCACTGGACCTTACTAAAATGTACATAACTTATCTATTGATCAGATACGTCAGCAATATTTGCATCAGTAACCAGACCTGAGGGGTGAGGTGCGATAACTTATTTTACAAAGACAGGAACAGATTATGCTCATTTGAACAATTTGCCATCTAAAGCATGTGTGTGTGTGTGTGTGTGTGTGTGTGTGTGTGTGTGTGTGTGTGTGTGTGTGTGTGTGTGTGTGTGTGTGTGTGAAAGAGAGAGAGAGAGAGACAGACAGACAAATCTATCTATATAAATGGATGTAGAAATTCCTGAAATTATTGTTCTTCTGCAGGGATACTTCTGGCAGTTTTCCTTAATTTACTTAATTAGTTATCTTTCTTGCTCTCTTCTTATTAGAGATTTACTTTTGTTTTTTGTTGACTCTCTGCTGTGGTGTAGCAGGCAGGAGATTATGTCCTGGTTCCAGTTCTATTTTTTCTATGTCATTGTTATGAGATTCATCTTTCTCTGTCCTAGTTTCTGTACTCACTTCTCATTGAGTTACTTACAGCTATGAAACCAGTATTTCCAGTTTCTGTACTGAATTATTTTGTTATTTTTCCTACTGGGGTGTTTTGGTAAGATTCTCTGTCAGGTTTACCTTACCAATCTGATGGGACCTAATTCTAGTTCCTTTTGAAAATTCTAATTCTACACTATTCCCATTGCTGGGTCTATAAATCCCTGACAGCTCTGTGCCTTCCCTCTCTCATCTCCCCAAGTTCTTTAATTGGGAAAGCATTGTCCAGTGAAGTCTACATGTTGACTTGATTATAGGGCACTCAGCTTTGTCTCCGTGTATACTCATAATTTCATTTTTCTGCTTTCTCACAGTTTTGTGTTTACATACATATTGTGATTTAACTAACACAATTATACTCCATGAGTCCAATAAGCATCACAACTAACTTCCTTCTACTAAGATACCACTTTTAACATTTTCACCAGTACAGTATTAAAATGTCATTAATCTTTCTAGCAAGTAAGAATCCACCATTGCATCACTCCATAGACATACATTCAGATGCAGACTATCTACTAGCTGCTGGGTTAATACAACTTTTTTTTCAGTAAAGCAGCATTACAATTAGTTAAGGAATTCTTTATTATGTGTGCTGGCATTCATCATTTAAAGCAAAGTAATTAAAAAATATTTTTTCTTTCTGATAGGGAGAGGCATACTCTTAGCTGAATGCTCTTTTTGTAGCCCTAGATTCATGTGCATTACTACTGATAAGCATTCCACTGAAACAAATAACAATTTTAGAATATTTAAGGTTACACTGAGACACTCACTTTCTTAAACTACTAGGGACTGACTTCATAAATTTATATACATCCAAAACTTGTATTTTTTCTTGAAATTGATTACATCAGCAGGTTTTAACCACAATTTTATAATATGTACTAAATCAGGCACCATTGATCCAAGTGGCTTGTCAGTAATGAATGGCTAGTCAAAAATCCTAAAAGTGCATGCCTTAGATGAAGTGCCAGCCCTTGGAAATGCTTATTTTTCAAATCTTGGCAAGTAAATTCATTGGTACTATTTGTGTGCACATATGCTTTTAGGTGGTTTCCATTCATGTGTGAGGACCGAATCCATCCCACTTTACGTGAAGCCAATTTTCTCTCATTCTACATCCTTTGACAGCAAATAGCCATGCCCCAATGTCATACTCCAATCCAGTCTTCTACAAATGGATTGTCAGGTTTTAGAACTACGTGATCTGAGGTATTGACTTACTAATAGCCATTGAACTATTATTGCAAGTTTAATACATGTTAGTTTGCCACTGCATCTCTCTCTGGGAGAGATGTGATAGCATTTAAAAATGTCTAGAGAAACTGTAATTGTAGTGCACATAGTGACAGAGGCCAGACATTAACAAAACTCTTTCTCCATCATGAAAATCCTGTTTCTATTATGATACTCTGTATGGGAACAGGGATTACATCATATTTTATAAGAACCTTTATACTACTGCTATGAAAATATCTATCAACACAAATTATAAACTGTGTGAGGGCTTTCCTCAATAAAAAAAAATTACAATATTTTTCTGATGGGACAGAATAAAACAATTGCACCTGCTAGATTTATTAACTGGAGAAAATCCACAGAAAGATTTTCAGGTTGTGCTGAACAAGGAATATTGCATGATGTATACTTAACTTTTGAATTGTGTACTTCCTTCCAATACCCATTTAAGGTAGATGGTCATTAATGAGGGTATTGTTCATGCTACATCCTGGCATGTCTCTATGCATCTAGTACAAAAGATTTGTTTGTCAAGCAGAAAAAGCAAGATATTCAGTGAATTCATGAACACCTGAATTCAGTGGACAGTTGTTTATATTGTTGCCATTATGCATTTGGTCAGAAATACTATACATTTCCGAAATAAAGTCATATATTTGTATGCAGATTTTATTGTCATTTAAGCTAGTATTATCTGATTACTAATAAGGACATTTGAACTTTTTTACAGATTGGGAATTACTAGTAGCATTTGGTAACAGCGATAAGGGTAAACTAAGACTTGTAATATTTTGCAATGCAGCCCTTAGGATAACTGTGTTGTAGTATTTTGCTTCTGTAGAATTAAATGTTAAATGATGTGAATTGTGTGAAAAATCCTTTAAAATATAATTTTGCAAACCCTTCACTAAGGTACAGTTAATCTGCATTGCAACATGTGGTTTATATTACTACGGCCACTCAATCAAAATTATTTTTCAGTAAAAATTTTTTTTTTGCTGATAAATATAAAATAAATAATGGTATTCTCTTTATATGATATCTGTTCTGCTCCAAATAATTAAAATCTCATTAGCAACCTATCAAAAGTTATACAAAGTGTAATAAATGTTAAAGGTCATTTATTTCTGAAAGTTGCTGTGTTTCATACATGACAAAAAAGTCATCTGTTATCTCACTCAGCATTAAATCCATTGTAAAGGAGTAACAGGTAATTGCTTTTTTAGTAAACAAATAGCTGGATAAGAACTTTCCATTCAGCTTGTTACCATTTTAATGTGAACTATATACAAGAATAGCCTGAAGATGGAACAGTGAACCAGGAATATTTTCATGACAGCTAAAATGCAATGACTTGGGTCAGTCACCTCTTGTCACTTCTAGCTATCAAAATAAAAAGTATGACTTGCCTGGGGCAATGCCGTAGGCATATCAATCCTTTAACAAGAAGAAAATGTGACGATGTAGGAATCATCTTTTTTTAGTAAATAGATATGAATATTTCAGTGAATAATTTAAGTGTTAACATACCTTGGCAGGTAGGAATACAAATGTGTTTACATGAGCATTTTGGAAGTTCACTAGCAAACATATTTTGGCATTAAAGTAACAGTGGTAATGTACTGTAGGAATGACACTGCATTTGCTCAAGTTTGTGTTATAAGCAAATGTACAAAACTCTGGTAGTAAGATAATATTAAAGCTGATGGAAGAAATTGATTCTGTACTAACAAAATATCGAAGAGTCCGATATCATTAAGTGCCTTCCAGCAGTTCCTTTACAGACATTCAGAAGCATTATAGGGATGTAAGTACACTACAGATTCAAACATACCTATAAATGCTCTAATGGAGAGCATGTCCTATGAATTTAATAGTACACTTCTTGGAAGAAAACAATGTAATACCTATAAAATATCAAATGTCATTTTGTGATAGTGATAATAGAAGAATGACGGGACTTCTCTGAAAGATATGTAATAGGTGCAACTAATATCCTTCATTAGTCTTATGTTGAACTAACTCAACAACTATCACATTTGCCTTGTCATTGTCACAATTTGCTGTCAGCCTCAGTGCATATTCATGCTTTAGAAACATGGTGAGTGAGAGGGTAAAACCTCAGACTGCATGATGTTCAGAAACAGTTGTGATGCCTGCTTAATGCTACAAATGTTAAACAACTCTGATGCCTTATCAGGGCACTTGCAAAGCATGCCAACCCATGAGACATCTCAAACCATACAGCATGGGGAGCGATAGGCCTAATGTCCTCTGCTTACATCTGGCTAAGAAGAATGTAGTTCAATGAAAGCCAAGACTGCTGTAATATTGCACAGTCTAAGCTTGCTACATATTCTTTCCCTAAATATAATGCTTTGTAAAGCACTCACAGTAGTACTGAGATATACACAATATGCAAGAATCTATAGTACTGAAATATACACAGTATGCAAATGCATAAATAATGGCTGTGCCCCCCACACCCCCTAACTATATATACTAACTCGAGGATTACACTACAGTGGGGAAAAGGGCATATACCTTTTACTTTAATGTGACAGTGTTATGAGTTTCAGTCAAATGAGTTTTCAGTCTTTTGAACTTTCAGTGTTTTGGTCTCAGTCAAATGAATTTCAGTCAAATTAAATTTAGGTCATATGAAGTAGACTCATATACACACACACACACACACACACACACACACACACACACACACACACACACACACACACACACACACACACACACACACACACACACACACACACACACACACACACACGTGTTGTTCATGCATACACACAGAAAATGTATGTGCATAAGAAGTATTGATTACAGAACCTGAACTCCATAAGCTCTCAGTGTCACTTATATTATCTGCACATGTACTCTGATGTCGTACTTCTAATTAATACATGTTAGATGCTCATTGTCCTATAAAATTATGAGGACATATTCTGCCATGCTTTGCACCATGCTATTTGTGCATGCATTTGCTGTGCTGGCAGTTCACAAGCAGCAATTGTTGTGCTGTAGCAGTGTATAGCATACTGCGGATTCACAGCATGATATACATATACCAGTGTGTAGCATACTGCAGATTCACAGCATGACATACATATACCAGTGTGTAGCATGCTGCAGATTCACAGCATGACATACATATAGCAGTGTGTAGCATACTGTGAGTTCACAGCATGAAATACAGTAGAGACAGTACCACATGCCTGATACAATGACAGACCCGTCGTTCTGTTCATAAATCATGTGTTTGACAGTGCCAACATAACACAGGAACTGCTTTGTTTCTGATATGCACTGTGGGTTATCTATCCATGAACTTTCTAAACCACTGTGTTTGTTGAGGTCTGAAGTGGTAGCAAGCTAAGCCAGGTTGACCGGGCATCTTTATCCACATCTATAGCTCCCCACTTTTCCTGGTTGATCTCCCAGGTCTTTTCATGCAAGTCAGGTCATATAACCCCCTAAAGTGCATTGAATCTGCCCTGAGTTTCCCTGTTAGTGGTATTTCCCTAGTACACATTCTGCAGAAGCCAATCTGGAGGCATTTTCATTAGTTACATAAGAAAACTCAACATATTTCTGTCAACTGCAAAGAGCAGTGGCTGAACTCTGTACTCCTACAAACACATGAGCTCTTCATTTCATCATACATAACAATCTCAGTAGCACTGTAAAGAAGTATCTATCTTTCCAACACACACACACACACACACACACACACACACACACACATATATATATATATATATATATATATATATATATATATATATTATATTATATATATATATGTCATCTCTGGTGACTACAAAATAATAGTGACTGCAAGGGAACTCACTACAAAAAGTTAATGACTGTAAATGAGCATGGGGACATTAACTGAATGATAGATTTAGAGTTCTGTTCTTTGATTAAACTCTCTCTTCACCCTCCCAGTCTAAAAAAGAGGGAAAAAACTGCAGTACTCCTGCCACTGAAACCGATTGCATGTCAGTCACCTACTTTCCATCCTTCAACCATGAACAAGACTCCAAGATAATTAATCTCTTTCACTTGAGGTAGCTGCTGCCTTAACTACAGATAGCAGTATGTCCTTTTCTGAGGCAGGACTATGTCTTCTAACTTAGGGATGCTGATTTGCCTATCAAGCCCTCCACATGTGACAATGAACTGTTTTAGTGTAGTCTGAAGAACAGAGACACCTGGGTTCTGAAAGACAAAAGTGTTAAGGAAATTAAAAATTAATTAAATAAATAGTCTTGAAAGAGTTTTAACATTTATTAGAAATCATGCATGTGGGAGACAGAACCAAAGTCAGTAATGTCTCCCCAAACAAACATGTCCAGGTATTTTTATAAGAAAATACAACTGAAAATAAGTGTTATTTATCAGACTACTAACAGTATCTAATACAAAGTTGTTTACTACCAAGATCTGTAAATATAGTTATTTATTACAATAGTACTAAATATCTAAAATGAAATAAGTTAATGTCCTAAAAATAGGTTAGTTAAAACATCTTTTCCCAAACTCAGCATTAGTAATGTTACAGTGGTGAAATGTTTTCATGAGAAACTAGAAGGAATATAGTCTTAAGCAGACTAGCTGATACATTTTAATTTGTTTAGATGTTCCAGCTATCTAGCAGTTTCAGCAAAATACACAAACATGCGTAGACCATAAATATATACAGCAGTTGTTGTTTACTGCTTAACAGACTCTGCTAACATGGTTAAAAATGTATTCATGCACACTGACCACATACTCACTTCCTCTTTCTCTGACATGGACAGTTCATTCTACACTTTATTTTATTTATTTATTTTATTTTACATTTGTTAACCGGGCTAGTCCAACTGGATACATGTCCATTTTCAGTGGAGGCCCGAGGAGAAAAGCTCCGCTAACTACTACATAACAGGTTAAGAATATACAAAATTATACAATAAAAAATAAAAACATTTGCTTTAAACCTTTTACAGGCTGTCTAGGTATTAGAGTACAATTAGAGGCATAGCAGGTGAATAGGTTTAGATGCTTTACTAAGTTATGGTGTTTCTACCTTCTTCATAAGTAGTAACATTTAGAATTTTTTGTCTCTTAAAGAGGGGGAGTAACAGAAACATTTAAGAGGTGGAAAGTGGAATGGGAGGTCAGATGAAAAGGATTGAGGGAAAATAAGAGACAGAAAAGTGGTTACCCTGGGTTATAGCAAGAGCATAGTCAGTGGTTGGTTAGGAAGAGTTTAAGTTTGGTTTTAAATTGTGGAATTGTAGTCAGGGATGTGAGGTCTGGTGGAAGTTGATTCCAAATTTTGCCAACTGAGTTGGAAAATGTGGAGTCACCAGCTACATTATTTGATCGGGAAGTTTGAATCTGTATTTTGTTAAAGGAGCGAAGGTTCTTCATGTTGTTATAGGGTTTTATGAGGGTGGAGAGCATTGGTGTGTTCTCAGGGTGATGCAGGGCTTTATGGGCGATGGTAAGTTGATAGAATTGTATAAGGTGGGGTAGTTCCAACCACCCTAGTTTTGTTAGATTCAAACAATGGTGAGTTCTATATGGAGAGGCAGTTGCAAATCTGGCAATGTTGTTGTATGATGTGGCTAGTTTATTGAGGTTATGCTTAGAAAGATTAGTGTATATGGAGGAAGCATATAATAGGGTGGAGATCAAGTGTGTTCTAGCTATAGTAGTTCTGGCTTCAGGTGTTAAGAAAGATTTGATTCTGTAGAGAGAACCTAGTTTTCTGTTAGTTGTTTTTATTGTGGAGTTGATATGAAAGTCAAATTTTAGTTGGTTATCAATAGTAATTCCCAAGAGTTTGGTTGTTTGGTCTGGAACTATGAGGGTACCATTGTTAGATGTGAGTGTAAAATCAATAGGGGGAGACAGGTGAGTAGGTGGAAAGAGGAGAAGTTTGGTTTTCTTGGGGTTGAGGAGGAGACAGTGGTTAGAGAACCATTGCTCTATGGTGGAGAAGGTTTTTTGTGTTAGGGAGTGAAGTTCAGTCTGGGTAGAGGCAGAGCAAATGATGGTGGTGTCATCAGCATATTGAATACAAGTAGATGAAGGAGTGGCTAGGTGAAGATCATTTATAAAAATGGAAAACAGAAGAGGACCTAAGATGGAGCCTTGAAGGACCCCGATAGAGGTTGGGAGAAGATCAGAGAGATGGTTGTCCCATAGTACTGCTTGTTTGCGATTAGCAAGATAGGACGTGAACCAGCTTAGGGCGAGGTTGTCCAGTGAGAGGGAATTGAGGCGATGTAAGAGGAGTTGGCGATTAACCATGTCAAAGGCTTTTGACTGGTCTACGAAGAATGCTGAGGAGGGAGTATTGTTGTTGCGATTTATGTTAATTGAGTCGGTGAAAGATAATAATGCTGTGGTAGTACTATGGAATGGTCGAAACCCATGTTGGCAGTTAGCTAGGAGATTGTTGCTTAACAGGTGATTAAGTAACTGTTTGTGGATGCATTTTTCCATAATTTTTTAAGAGGAGACAGTAATGCTATGGGGCGAAAATTAGAGTATTCCAAAGAGTCACCTCCTTTGAAGAGAGGGATAATGTGCGAGATTTTCCAGACTGAAGGGATAGTACTTTCTTTTATAGTCCTATTAATCAATAGAGAGATGGGGTAGGCTATTGCTTTAGCACCTAGTTGGAGATATTCTGCTGGTAATTTGTCAGCTGAAGGGGTTGTTGGCTTAAGTTTTTGAAGTAAGGACAGAATATAGGAGGTGGGTATGGATTGGAGGTGAAAAGGGGGGGAGTAGAGCTAGGGGTAGATAGTTTGGTGGCATCAGGTGTTTGTTGGTCAGCTAGCTTTAGAATGGCTGAAGTAAAGAAAGTATTAAAGGCGTTAGCTATTTGTAAAGGGGAGTTAGAGTTTGAGCCTAGTGGATTAGGTGTGGCAGCTTTGCCAGGGGATTGCAGTGTATTAATAGCGGTCCAAAATTTATGTGGTTGGTGGAGGGAAGATTGTTGTAATTGAGTATAGTAGTTTTTTTTATCTTGTAGGATGGCCTGTTTTGTCATATTTCTTTTTTGTTTATAGTAAAGATGATCAGCTATGTTTTTAGTGGTTCGCCATTTGGTCCAGGCTTTATTTCTACTAAGGATTTGTTGTCTAGTTTTGGTAGAGAGCCATTTTGCTGTCTTGGCTTTCATACGTATGGAGCATGAGGCATGATGTTCAAGGATGGTGAGAAAGGTATTATTGAAGTGGTTAACAGCTTCATCTATAGGGAGAGTTTATTTATCATTTTTTTCTCCATCACAAAAGTCATCTTGAGATAGGAAAGATGTAACCTTTACCTTCCAAACTGTATAATCTGTAAACCTTGGATGTGTGCATTGATATTTTGTTCTTGAAAAATCACAAACAAAAGGAGACAAACGACCCATCTTTGGCAGAGTCTATCATCCATCATGACCATGAAGGTATTTACTATAATGGAAAGAATGCTGACACGACTGTCAGTCCACAGACATAGGGACTGATAGGAGTGAATGACATACAATAGTGTCACCCGGATCCTGTATTATTGCATTACCTTCCACAGGACATGTTGGGATACACCGTCATTTGGCTTCCCAGGGTCCACTAAATATATGTAGAGAGTAGTAGAAAAGCCTCTCCAGCTCCTATGAAAGGACAGAATTTGTCTTGTATTTCATGATCAGCATGGAATTTAAATCTACATGACTAATCCTCAACTGATGCATGGCTGTTGCATTGAGACTTCTTTTCAGCTATCTTACCTAAGATTTCCCAAGAAGGTTAAAGAGCATAACCAATCAAACCTGGAAAGTAATGTCTTGTTACCCTTTATGACAACAGACACCACACTCACATTTTGTAGGTATCCAGGTACTGTCCCCATTTTGTGAACAGCACTGAAAAGGCATATTAATCATGACACCTTAACAACTGCCACAGACTTCAACATTTCATACAGGATACCATCCAGTCACATAGCACCAATATCAAATATTTATTTATTATTACAGTGAGCTCATCTACAGAAAGTGATCCAATTCCAGTCTCAGAAATGGATAGAATCCTCATTTGTCATTTACAGTGTCTTACCAAAATAGTGCATGCTAAGTTTAGAAGATTCTGAAAACATTTTTTCCACCTCCAAAAATAGTCAAGGTTAGTATTTTTGTTCCCTTGCTGAGAACAGTTTGAGTGTTCCCCAGCAACCACTTCTTCAATAAACTGCTGCTTAATTTTTCATAGTCACTTCAAGGTCAGTCAAAACTAAGTTTCAATAGCCTTAACAAAGTCTTTCACTACTGGGCTCTGGCTCTTGTGAATGTTACCTTCATTTCTTTCTGTACACATCTGTCTGATCTGAAGGCCACCTCAAGACAGAATTATAGAAAAGGCTTCATTTTTTAACTAGAATGTACCCATCATTGCTAGTTTCTACCAGCATGCTTTGGAATACTGCCATGAGATGGCATAACCATTTATCAGCCAGAAATTCTTGTCAGAGCCTCAAATATAGAGATGTTCAACATTGTGCATTTGGACTCCAGTCAAAGTTCAGTTTGCTAATCATCACAGGATTATGGGAGAAGATCCTCATGAGGTAACAGGTGAACTGTCCTCAGACAGATATAGCTGTTAGGCACTCTCAGAGCAGACTAACAAGAAGTTTGGGGTTTCTAGGTCTGTTTAGCCACTGTTATGAGTGACTTAACCAACTGACAGCATTATAGATTCATAGATGTTCCAAAGCCTCAAATATCATTACCATTCGTGCTTTGTTGGTGCCATCACTCAGCTTGTGCCTCCTTTCTCCAAAACGGAAATACATTTCAAATGCAGATAAAATTTGTGGATACCAGCCAGTCATCCAAGTTATGTTTAAAGAAATAAGGTGGTGTTTCACTGCTTAACATACAGAGAAACTTAATTTCAAAGGGGTGGGAGGTAGTGGGCTATAGTAGGCAACATGCACTGTTTTGCTCCAGTATATTGCTTTATTTACCTTCTTGAAGAAATCCACTGGATTTAGTAGGTATGGTTTTCCCGTTCGATTCTCGACTGGAGCACCTTCTGTGTAGAGTCTGCATTTCCTCCCTGCGGTCGAGTGGCATTCAAAAGACATGCATGAATGGGTGTGCCTTAGTTGAAGGTTGGGCATTGGGCTGGCACCTCAGCACTGTAAAAATCTACTGCCAATCATTAGTGAACCGGAGATCCACTGTGGCGACCCATAACCGGGAAAAGCCGAAAGAAGAAGAAGAAGAAGATCTGCTCTTGACAAAACCAAACTTGGTTGAGTCTAATATCTGTCATTATTTATAATGTCCATGAGTATTCTTTCTATAGCTGTATATATGAGACTATACGGGCTTATGGGATGGTAGGTTCCTGACTTTGTGGATGACCCATACTTGTGCAGATGGAACAGTTACAGTACACCGTTCACTTGGTATGAATCCTGTTTGCAGGCTATGATCAAATAGTGCTGCTAGTTGGCCCAGCTGGTCATATTTCATGCTATTGAGGCATTCTGGGATGTCATCATGTCCCATTATTGCTGTGTTCTTGGTTCTGGAGACAGCATTGATGACCTGTTCACTAGTGATAGTAGTTGGGAGAGTTGTTATTGGGGATATTTCTTGACAGGTGTTCAGGAGTGAAGGGAAACTAGAGCTGATTTTATAGACCAGTAGATTTGCGATATCCTCTGGCTTAGTATAGGTAGATCTATTTACAATTAGCTCAATGCATTGTTTTGCATTGCTGTTGAGGTTTTGGACACAACTGAAAAATGCCTTGTGGTTGACCTTAACCTGGAAGGCTACTTCTACCACACATTTGGCTAAATTAGTCCTCTGACTAGTTTATTTTGTTTCCTGAGGGAGAACCCTACCTTGCTGGACAATGCACTTTGTATTTTTGCAGGCCTACTTCAAAACATTTAATTGTGCTCAGGGCGAAGCCTAGATGGCCAACTGATAGCAGCAGTTTTTCAGAGCTCCATGAAACTAATATAAAAAACAGTAAATAACTTATTATATTTTAGCAAAAATACTTAGAATTGATAGATGAAATTATAAACTATATTATTAGTAACTTTGGTGAACTTAGGAAAAGTTTTTCCTGTCAAACTATAAAGGAGAACATATAATTTGTGGAGATGAGCACTTCGAAGACTTCTCATTCTGACATGACTTTAAAAAAAGAAATGCAGCTTGTGACATCTGCGCTACAAGAACTCTCACTAAAAATGGATGATTTTAAGGAGAATTTACAAAACCTCAAGGAAAACCCTCAGAAACAAACAGATTCTCTCAAGGAACTTATACAGCAACATCAATCCAGAATAACAAACTTAGAAGCATCCTTGAATGATCTTGATAGAACACTGAAGGAAGAAGAAAGCCAGAAAGATTTCCTCATCAAACAAAACATGTGGCTTCTCAATAAAGTGGATGATCTGGAAAACAGGGGAGAGAAGGTCAAATATAAGGATTTTTGGCATCCCTGAGAGAGCTGAAGGAGAAGATATCATTTATTTTCTAAACACCTGGATCCCAGAAATTTTAGACTTAAAGGAGGGTCTGTCCTTTGGTACTGAAAAGGCTCATAGAGCTTTAGGAAAGCCAGTGTCAGCATCCACCTCTACTCCTCCTAGATCAATTGTCATAAAGTTTCTATCTTATTTGGACAAGGAGTTGGTCCTAAAATCTGCCTGGAGGAAAGGTCCATTAAAATTTAATCAAAACCCAATTAGGTTTGACGATGACTATTCAACTAGGGTTTTGGAACAGAGGAAAAAAAGCTTAGCCATTAATAAAACTGTTAAACCAGAATAATATCAAAACTCAACTTGTCTTTCCTGCCAGAATAAAATTTCTATATCAGAATGAAATGAGATCATTTAATGCCTTAGAGGAAGCCACTGCCTTTATTAAAACAATAACATTATTTCCTTACCTGAAGATATGGAATGGCTATCTGCATCTCTGAAGAGAGTTACTGATAAATCTTCTTGGACTGATGTTAAAAAGAAAAAAAACATAAACTGAGTCATAGATTGCTGTTCCCATTAAATCTCTCAAAGCATCTACTGCAACTTGACTCTAATTTGTTTTATATTTGCTAAATTTTCAAGTAAAGTATGTCATGATAATATTTTTCTTATTGTCTTTCTTTCTCTTTCTTTCTCTTTTCATTTCTGTATTTTTTTCATATACAAATTAAATAACTGTTTATGCTTTTTTAGTATATTAGTACAATATTACTGGTTTATTGAGTGATATAATTGAACAGTAAACTATTTTTGCTTTCATGACCTTAAGATGGCATGATTTACATCAAATAATATATATCCCTTGCTCTGCTAAATGCTCTTTTGAGTTATTACATAGGCATAGTCACTGCTCAGATTAATTTATCAAAACTGTTTTGGATATATGGGACAACAGGGCATATCTATGATTCAGTATATATTAACTAGTTCCTTTATTATTCATAACTTCTGATTGTTTCAGAATAAATATTGGTACCTGTGTGAACAAAAAACTGTTTGCCGGCTTCTGACATAAATTGGGGGTCTCTGACAGTTATAGGCTTGTATGTTTTATGGCACAAGGTTTTTAAATGGTTACAAGTTATGTTTCCTGCAGAGTTTAATGTTAAAGTACTGTTTTGTCTCTTATCAGCAACAAACTTGCTATATTCAACTTGAATTTGGCAGAGACACTAAGTTTCCTGTATTTTTAGCAGTATGTATCTCTTGTATATCTACTTAGCAGCAGTGGTTTATTGCTAAATGTCTGTAGCTGTCTGAGTGTCTCTGAGATATGGATTGTTCATGCTTGGTGTACCTTGTAAGTGCTTGCTTTAGAAAATTACTTTGTATTTAAAATGAAGAATGATGACATGAATTTATGGTCTGTTCTGCCTAATAAATTAGTTGCTTTAGCTGGGATGTGTAAGTTTCTATGTAATAAAAGAGGTGTGTTTTTTTTTCTTTTAGAGTGCTTCTAAAAAGACTGTGTTTGGATGTTTTCAATTTGCCGGTTATATAGAGTTTAGTTATGGGAAAGGATGTAGTTGTATGGTTTGTGATGTCTGGAGGTGATTTCTTGTGTGTTGAATGTTAATTTATTGATTGAAAGTATCTGACAGTTAATCTTTACATTTGTTACTGTAAATAAGCAGACTGTGTGATACAGTTAAAGTGAGGTCAGGAAACTGTACCGTGTAGTGTGCTGGACGGGAAAATGTCAGTTTGAAATTTAAGAAGTGAAGCTTTCTTACTTAGCTCATGACATCATGCATTATCTACATGCAGATCAGATTACATTAAAACTAATGTGTATAATTGTGAGTGCCAAGCTTCTGATTGGTTAATATAGCCATAGTAGGCTTCTCTTATAAGAATTATGAGCTACACTGACTGCAAACATATTCACTGTTCCCTTTCATAATAGTGACTATATTTTGTGATCAAATATATACAGAAATGTTATTTTTTTCTTGTAAACAATTAATTATAGCTACTATTTCTTGTGAATATACTGGATTTCTTATAAACAGATCTTTATAAATAACTTTTCCATGCAGTTAGCAAGTGTTTAGTATAGGCTTATACATTTACAGAAAATGTTTATGGCTAATGGTAAAAACTGTAAGGATACTTGAATACCATACTAAATCCTAGACAATATATCTGTGAATAACTTTGATTAAACTATAATTATTTTGCATTTAATATGATGAATTTCATATTGTATCTTAGATATTATTTTATGTTTCAGATGTCATGTTTTCAGTTATTATAAAGTCATGTTTTTTAGTATATTAGAATTTTATGACAGGGAATGAGCTCAGTTTTATCTATGACTTGTGATAACACAACAAAGAAGTTACAAGTTTCAGTATTTATTATTACGGTACTTATTATTACGGTAGATATTTGCAGCTAACTCTATCTTAATTCTGCATTTGAGTCATTCACTTTTAAGACCTGTTATCCACAGTAAGTTTTATTTAAATAATGTTTTTTACTAATTTTTGTCATATTAACTGATGCCAGTTAATTATTGATTCTTAATCAGTCATTTAAACATCTGCTATTCCAAAAAGTTTAGGAGTTAATTGAAGACAAGTATGTCTTATGGAATATTTCTAAGAATCTATGTTACCATCTTTTTGGAAAGACACACACTCATCTATGTGCTAACTCCCAATTCTTGTGATGTTTTTATTTAGTGGGAGATTGTCATGATAAAATTTATTCAGAGGACAAGTAAACATAAATGCTAGATGATTAGAAGTTTTTATTAGAACTAATACATATGACATGCTTAGGTATATTGTGTAACCATTCAGTTTGTTAATAAAGCTAATGTTTCTTTAAACTATTAAGCACTAAATTCAAATCATATATAACCTAATATGTCTCTTGCTTCCTTAGTGAATAATTATTGTATATATGTTTAATGTTTCTAAAGATAGTGTGTGTAACCTATTTCTAAAATCTAATTGGATTCAGTATCTGATTAATCGCTTATCACTACTATTGTTCTCTTACTTTATAATATATTCTCCATTTTTTACTTTGTTTTCATGGGCTCGAATCAACAAAGGTTGATGGTTGGGATAGGTAGTCTAACAGATTTAGTTTTGTTTGCTAGACTAGGAATGTATCTCATTCCATGTATAGGGTGTACTAAAGTTTATATCAGAGTTAAATATGCTTAATTTTTGTTATTTAACTATTTTTCTAGTTTTGAAATGCCTGAAACAATTGTTTCACTTTTATCTTTCATGGGGAAAGTTATTTGGATTGAGATAAATGGAAATACAACAATTGATATTTTGTTGTCTATTCAGGAAGAGTATTATGAATACAGGATTCTATTGATACAAGTATTTTTATTATTTGCTATATTTAAATAATTCTGATATGGATTTAACGTTGATGTCCTTAAATACTAATGGCTTAAACAACCCACATAAGAGAGCTAACCTACTAAGGTATCTTAAACTAAACAAGGCTCAAGTAGTTTTCTTCAAGAGACACACTTTAAAATAAATGACACATTTATGTGGGATGCTAAGGAATACACAATACTAGCTCAATCCTCTTATAAAAAACAAGACCAGAGGAGTAACAATTCTACAGAAAAAGAATTTCTTAAATCACCAAATTATTTACAAACATGTAGATAATGATGGACTCAATGCCTTAGTTATACTTAAGTTTAATAATAGAATTTGGACCATGGTTAATTTATATTGGTTCTCGGGTATGGGAGTTGGACTTGCTAAGAAAAAATTAGACTTTATTACAACTACTTCTAAAGGTAATATTATACTAGGAGGTGATTTCAACTGCATTACAGATATTACAGATACTACCAATAGGAAATCTCCTAGACTATTGTCCTCAGCCAGACAGTTAAAAAATGGACAGAAATGTTTAAATTAAAAGACACCTTTAATGCTTTGGGATCAAATTATTTACTATTCTCACACCAAGACTATAGACATGGTACCCAAACTAAAATAAATAAAATATATATCTCACAAGATCTTTATTCTAAAATCTTAAATTTTTCAATACAACCTTGTCCCTTTTCAGATCATAATTCCCTGCTGTTAACAATACACTTGGAATTCAATCAGTTAGTTATTACTTCAAGGATTCCTTCATATATCACAAAAAATAAAGACTTTAAATCTTGGTTAACTTCTGAACTTCAACTTTTCTTAGAGATTAAGTATAAACCTGAAGCAAACACAATTATGGTTTGGGATTCTCTTAAGGCCTATCTATATGGCAAAACCATTAGCTGGTACAAAAAACAAAATCAAAGAATGGGACTCAGAGTTACAGCAACTCCAAAATCAAATAGTATCTCTTAAATCTAATAAGAACTTCATTACTACAGATAATAATAAGAAAATAGAAAAAGCAAATAAGAAATGCAATGAAATATTATCCCATAAAACTAATTTTGCTATGGAAAACTGCAATTAAATTCTTATGCTACTTCTCCTAAGCATTTTCATAACCTATCTATAAAAGTTAAGATACAATCAAAAATTAGTAATATTGATAGTATCTTTCATGAAGGGAAAAGAAAAAAGTCTCAGACATAGGGGACATTCTGGAGGCTTTTAATTATCATTATGTAGGGCATCATAAAAATAAAATAAGTACAAATGAATGTGAGAAGTTGGGAAAATATAGTTCCCAATATAACAAGAATTCCTGAGGATCTTAAGATAGATTTACAAAAAATATTTCTCAAAAGGAAATTATAGACAAGATTAAAGGAAGTAAGTCTAATAAAGCACCTGGAATAGATGGCTTAGTTAAAGAAATTTATAGATTGTTCCCATCTTCTATAATTTTTCTTCTACATAAAACCTTTCTTGAAGTTCAAACATTAGCAAAAATCCCTCCTTCTTGGAGATATTCTCTAATCTCCCCTAAATTAAAAGAGAATAAAGACCCTAATCATTGCAACTCATATAGACCAATTCTTTGTTGAATAATGATTATAAATTATTCATGTCAATTATGGTCAACAGATTGAAAATACTCATATCTAAAATAATTAATGAAGACCAAACTGGTTTCATACATAACAGGCATACACAGGATAATATTAAAAGAGTATTGACACCGATAGATTACCTCAATAGAGGAAACCATGAAGCACTGATAATAGGTCTATATATTCAAAAGGCCTTTGACTCCTTTAATTGGGATTATTTATTTAAAATCTTACAGTTATTTGATTCCCCACCTATTTTATAACAATGATAAAGAAAATCTATGAAAATAGTCTAGCATATGTCAAATTAGGTCCCTTTACTTCCAAAGCAATCCAAATCACTAGAGATATTAAACATCCCATGTCCCCTATCCTATTTGCTCTGGCCATAGAAATTTTTGCCATCGTAATACATAATAACCCAAAGATAAGAGGTATAAATATATATGACCAATATATATCTAAAATAATGATGTTTGCTGATGTTGTCTTACTTACCTTATCCAACTCTAAGGAAGTATTAGGTGCAGTGGATATAGTAATAACAAATTTCAAAAAAAATCTCAGGACTCTCCTTCAACAAATCTAAATCAAAATTTTTACTATTAAATAAAAAAAAGAACATACAGGTTCCAGTTAATCTTATTATTGGAAACCAAGTTTCAACTCTAAGCTATTTAGGAATAGTCCTAGGTAAGAATACAGGGGAAACCTTACAGCTTAACTATGCTAAAGCCATAGACTCAATCAAGACATTGATAAGCAAATGGAATAATTTGTTTATAACATTTGATGATAGGTTACAACTGATAAAAAAGGTTTTGTTACCTAAAGTATTATATATAGCACAAGCTCTTATACTTCCATCGGGAAAGAGAATCCTTAAAGAAATCACTTAAACTTTGATGAAATTCCTATGGTACCCCAAAAGAAATAGAGTGGCATATTCTCATCATATCAGAAAATGGGAACAAGGGGGGTTAAAATTCCCAGAGATTGAAACTTATATAAAGGCATCTATAATTAAAATAGTGATATTTACTCTTAAAATTGGAAACAGTTACACTCCATTATACTAATGAATGAAAATTATTTATCAAAAAATGCTTTGGTAACTGACAAAGATAACAAGATATGGCACTATTTAAGTTTAAATTTACAGTCTAGTACAACATAATTAACTAAACTAACACTAATAAATAATATTGTTGATGTGTTTAGAAAATTCATCAACACAAATTTAGGTATAAAACTGTGGTATAGATTTTAATACAATTTACTATTACAAAGGGTTTCCCTAATAAAACACATAGAGAGACTTTTAGATTATGGGAGAATAATGACCTATGGTGTTGGTCGCAATGTATTGAAAACCAACAAGCTTTGAACACACAATGTATATTGTCAACCTATGGTCTATTCCCTAATGACTGGTTGGTTCTTCAGAGTGTCACAGACTATACTATGGATCTGTGTAGAATAATACACAACTCATCCTACATAACCATACCAACAATTATAAACTTTTTTTTTAATCCTATATTATAATATTAATATTAAGAATGAACTATCATATCTATATAATACTTTAATTGTCTATAAGACAGCTGCTAAAGATTCTTACTGGCAATACCTAACTAAAGGGTTTCAAATACCATTATCAATGGAAGATAAAACAAACATTTTATTTTGAGTTAAACTAACTTCTTATTCACAATTCTGGATGATTTTTCATTGGAAATTTCTACACAGATCATTTTTGACACTTGAGAAACTCTCTGAAATATACCCTTCAAACAGCAAGTTATGTTGGAGATATCATCTGTCCACTAATGCTGACTGGTCTCATATTTTGTATGACTGTACTAATATTAAACCATATTGAAATGAGATTAACAAATTTCTTCAAGTTATCTATACAGATTTATTTGTTTTGACAAAGTCTTTAATTTTATTGAATGTTGTTAATAGTAATAATATGAAGAAAGATGACCTGTATTTGCTGTAGACCATGTTAGCAATTACCAGAAAATGTATAACTAGAAGATAGAACTCTAATGTAGCACCCACAATGGAAGAATTCCTATCATCACTGAAGAAATGCATACTAATGGAGAAAAGAAGTAAAGAGCTCAGAATGTTTCCTAAGCCATTGGCTAATAGTCCGTGGACGAAACTTTTGAATTTGATTGATACCCTACAGATGGAACCAAACTCTTCCTTACTATCATAGTTTACATATTAACTAATTATTTGATTACAAATGTTTTATCTGATTCCTTTTTGTCAAGCTAAATGCAAATACTGTAAATAGTTATTGAATGTTATGAATGTATTAAAACATTGTGTTATTTCATCAAAATAAAAATAATTTGAGTAAAAATAAAAAAAAAAAAAAAACATTGAATTGTCATAACACTGAAACTCAAAACACTGAGAGATAGCATCAAAAATCCAAAACACTGAAAACCCAAAACAACAAAAATTCAGAATACTGAAAGTGTGCATCATAACACAGAAAACTATAAAGCACATGTAAATAACATCCACTCCACCTAACACCAAATGAAGAAACACACGTTTTACTAAGTTTCTGCAGGGGGGCAAGCCCCCATGCACCGCCCCCCCCCGTAAATTAAATATAACAACTCCTAGATTGCACTACAGTGGAAAAAAGTGAATTTCCTAACTCCACTGTAACATGATCACCATACCGAATCTAAACATATGAATGTGTTGCTTTCATGGAAGTTAAGTTAGTGTTTTGAGAAGTGCTGGGAGAAGTGAGTAGGGGAAAAAGTGTTTATTTTGCCAATCTGTATGTGTTTTTAGGCCATATAGGTAAGGGATTTGGACATTATGTTTACATTCTGTATGGTGATCGCAATACAGTGAGGTTAGGAAATTAACTTTTTTTCCACTGTAGTGCAATATTAGAGTTGGTATATTTAATTTACGGGGGTGTGGGGGACAGAACCCCCCCCCTGCAGAAACTTTGCAAAAAGTGCGTTTGTTACTTTGGTGTTGTTATAGGTGGAGGGGTTGTTATTTACGTGTGTTGTAGTTTTCAATCTTAAGATGCAAAGTTTCAGTGTTCTGAAGGTTTGTGTTTTGGGTTTTCAGTGTTTTGGACTTTCAATGTTATGGTCTCAGTGTTTTGAGTTTCAATGTTATGACAATTCAATGCTTTGAAGTAGATCCATTTTTGCACACGATTGTCATCTTTTTTGTTATACAACTGATGTTGAAATTCCAACAGTGTGGCTGTTTTTTAAAGTTAGTTACATGCTTATTATGGCTAGGTACTGCTCTGTCTATACAGCTATACACATTATTGTGAGGGTCTTTGTTAATTACTCCACAAAGGCATCAGTGTCCCCTGTGTTGAAAGAGAGGCTTAAAATTTTGCCAGGGTGTGACTGAAAAGTAGGAAGCTTGTCTTGAAATAATTCTTAAAAGTACCGGGGTTACCTGGTATCTCAGGTTTTATTTTTATTTTGAAGGTGAAAGCTTTATGGGGTCTGACCTGACTAATGAGGATGTTATACTCAGGGGGAGGGGAACATTCCCCCATACTGGTAAGGACTAGGTCAAGGATGTTTGTGCAGATTCGTTGGTCCATAATATTAGTGTTGACAAAATCCAGGAATCTTTAAATCTGCAAATTTGAGGTCATGTATGATTCCCAGTCTATAGTAGAGTAGCTGAAATAACCCATAATTATGGTATTGAGTTGAATGGAGAGTGTCTCAAGTTCATTTAAGTAACTGCTGTGTATTTTCAGTTCCTAGAGAAGGACCATTAGCTTTTGTGGATATGGTATAGGATTTTGCATATGGTGAATTGTACATGGAGGAGCTCAAGAGCAACATGCTGCTTGACCAGCCTTGAGATGTTATTATTTTTCATATAAATTGAGGCACCTTCACCTTTAATCCCATTCTGTGCAGTAGCTGATGTAAAGGTGTGGAAGGCATTATAGCCCCACACTGTTGGGGTGCTTTCTGCAGCTTTAAACAATGTCTCAGTAGCCAGAGAAATATCTATGTTCTCCGGGGTGAAGGGACCTTGCAGGCAGTGGAGTTTTTTGCTTAGATTCCTAGCATGGAACAAAATGACTTTGGAATGACATGGGCTGGTTTAACTATGTTGGATAGTTTATCAGGTTACCAAGATTTAAGTCAATGCCTAGAGGAGACAAATGCAGGCCATCCTTGGTGAAGCATCATTTTCTGTTGACCATATCCTCCCAGGTTGCAAATATTGTACCTCTTTTGAATGACACCAAAAACTAAGCCAGTTATTAAAATCAATTTTTTTTGTTTAAACTGTAGCATCATCCTTGCATAAAGTAGAATACTGCCCAATGCTATGCCATTACCAGCCTGGGCCATATAGTCAGAGAGAGTTATCATGTCTCTCTTCATATAATCTAGGGAGGTATGTCTCTCATCATTTATTCCCACATGGACTATGACTGGGTCATACTGGTTCTCGTATTTCAGTGACAGGAGTGTATGCATAATCTAGAGGATCACAGCCCTTGATGGGAAAATGAATGTAACCCACTTCTTGCTCAGATTTGGTTAGTGAGACATTGGTATCCTTCAAAAGGAAGGTTCCTCTGATCAAAATGTTACACTGTCTGGTAGTCCACCTTATGGGCTTATGGATGAAGGCAGAGAGACACTGTGAATCAGTAGCACAGCAAGGATGGAGTGAAGGGGGGTAGTCACCCCAAGTGCAAAGTGTTTGAGGACGTGATTGTGAAGTGCAGAAGTGCACTGCCCTCATTATGTTTAGTATCAGTATTGTTCTTTTTTTTTTTTTTTTTTTTATCTTCAATTGAAGTACTGAGGGGGTGGGGTGCTACATTGGGAATGGGCACTGAATGGTAGATGAACCAGCTACAGCTGTGCTGTAAGTTGAATCTGAATGTCTTATGGTGGGTATTACTTCGATAATGCATTTTTGAGGTCAGTGTGGGTACTTATTGAAATCACTGTATCATTCTCTTTAAAAAATAAAGCTACAACAAATGCATTAATTTAAAAATCACATTAACAACACAAGGGATTGGCTTGACCATTAACCTACACCACCTATCAGACATGAAAAGGTTAAAGTCCAGTCATAAAGTTTTATATCCTCTCATAACTCCTTTATGTATTGCCAAGTACCTAAGTAGTAAGTGGTGTTTTTGCATTTCCCATCAAGGCCTGTCCAAACAATACAGTCCAATCTAATGGCAAAACACTGTACACTATCATGGGGTTTAATGTATATGATATACCACTATACACTTGTAGCGTAGTCTCTTTACATAAGTACTTATCTATCGAGTTTTCATACCCAGGTATGACCTGGCTGAGCATTCTGTATCCTCTGTGTTGCATTAACTATAAGTTAAATTCATGCAGGACCACATATGTCAGTCACATTATCATTTTGTAACTAAATAAAATGATGCATGAGCTTTATAATAGCAAAAATGCATTACTCAAGTGCATATGATTCCTACATCACTATTAATTGTATTGTAAACTACTATTTTAACATTATTCACTGATAAGTACTAGGCTAGCTGCACTTGCTGGACATTGTAAGCCTAGCCAATTCCCTTTCAAAGGTGAGAATCAAACCTTGTACCCTGTGATTGCAAGGTAACTACCTTAATCATTATAACAACCCAGCCCAAAAATGCCATGCTATACTGGCCAGGAATTGAACCCCGACCTCTTCTGTGGCAGGTGAAACTTCTACCACTTAACCACCAATGCCCATAGGATGGCATAAAGAGCTGTTTATCTCAGTATGTGTACATATTCAAAGCTATGTTAAAGACAATATATACATATATATATATATATATATATATATATATATATATATATATATATATTTCATTTAGTAGTTATTGCAACACAGTTTCCATGATGAAATAAACAACATGGGACAATAGGACAATATATTTAATGCATTAAAAAAAGTTCACTGAACTAAAACAATGCAAAGAAGATTAAGCAATGAATTACACAATACTGCAAACGTGTGCCTTACTACTGTTTTATTAAGACTTGTAAAGCCCAACCAGCAAAGAAGTCAAAGGTACAAGGAATGGATTCTTAGAGTTTAAGAATAGATAGGTTACTTATTATCTGACTGAGGAGGACTATACTGTATACTTCTGTACAGTTTCTAATATAACAAAGAGGGTGAACTATTGATTGCTCTAGCTCAAGCATTAACTTAGACTAAAAAACAGCATTCAGTTTTATATTTTTGTTTACCTCTGATTTATGCACTATATCACCAATGTGAAGCAGCATTATTAAACTATGATCCTTATATATGGCAAGTAATTTATTTCATTTCTATTTGTTTAATGGGGTATAGCACTGATCTCCATGGACTTTTTTAGGCACAGCTCACGAACACTTACTGGTTAAGCGCCTTGCTCTGAGTCACACAGTTAGGCAATGGAGGTTGTGGAATCAAACCCTGGACTACAGGAAGCAACTTATTACCAGGTCCTTAGTCCACTGTGTTAACATAGTCTAACTGGATCCTTAGCCTTTAGACATTACCTGCCTAACTTCCCTTGAATAATGGAAATATTTTTAGGCCATATTGAGCTGTATTACATAATTATGCATAACAGCATAATACTGACCAGTGCAGCAAAGACAGACTTCCCGTATGTACTAATTACAACAAAAAGCAATCAAAGATTTATTGTAAGATATCTTGCTATGAACAATTAAATTTAAAAACAGTTTTTGATAAGCTGTGCCATTCGTCATCCAGAGTGAATATATTTGGCTTTATAGGGATATCCTTTACGATGATAAGATAGCCATGATAATCAATGAATGACACTAAGGGAGATCTATAGCTGGTTATGTTGTGATAGTGTATATTGTTTATCATGAATTGATTGATCAAATTCTTCTGCATTTGCCCTGAGACGAAGTACCTAAGGTCATTCACCATCACCAACTGAGCACCAAAAAGTCATACTTCTATTTGTCAGAGTGGAGGAACCTACAACCCTTCTAAATACCATGGATCCCTGCTCTGTAAAGACAGTGACTGTCATGCTGTTCTTGTTCTTTCTCATGAAAGTGGTGTTGGCAAGACTTAAAATAGAGTCATCAGTTGCCAAATTATTTCTTAGAGTGGATGCATTCATTGAAGGCCCTTAGACTTGTAGCTTGGTCCCTTGTCACTCACTGAAATATGTGTAATGGCTGCTGATGTCTGGGTTGATGATATAAAGGTGTGGCCCCTTGGTTGAGATTTCTTAGTTTCATTTTTAGGAGGCTTGGGAACTGACTTATTATCCACTTCAGCACAAATAAGTATTGTGGAGGTACTTTGGTAGTGGTTCATAGGTTCATAGGTTCATAGGTTCATACTAGGCTATCTGCCCAAGGGCATTTATAAGCCTAGCCAGAGTTCTGTGGCTTTCGCCACCCCTTTAGTTTGGAGGATACTATGCCCATTATTTTGCTGTGCCTCTGTCAAGCAGTGACACTGAGATAATCCCTGGGGTATATCTGCGATCTCCCATCCATTGGTCAAGATTTCTCTTGAACAAAGCCAGCGAGGTGCTCTGCCTCACATGTACTGGGATTTTGTTCCACAGCATAGGAAGTCTCTGGGTGATGAATCTGTCCCTCCAGCACATCCTATTAATAACCGTGTCAAGGTTTAAGTCTCCCGCCCTTGTAGTTCTGAGGGATCTAGATTTTTTGAGGTGAAGCATGTTCATCAATTCTGGGTTGGACATGGCCTTGTATGTCAGGCACAGGTCACCTCTGAGCAGACGGTAAGCGACTGAGTAGAGCTGAAGTTCCTTCAGTCGGGCAGCATAGGACATATTTTTGAGACCCTTTATCCTTTTGGTGAGGAACTTTTGGGGCCTTTCCAGTTGCTGCAGGTGTCATGTCAGATACATTCCGAATGGGGCATTGTACTCAATCATTGGCCTGATGAGTGATGAGTACAGGGGGACAATGACTTCCCTTGATCTAGATGTGAATCCCTTCATGATCAGGTGGGCAATGTAGAAGGTCTTCCTAACTACTTTGGCAACGTGAGTATCAAATGAAAGGTTACTATCAACCTGGGTACCCAGATCCCTGATAACCTCTTCTGTGCTTAGTGGGTTGCCACCTATATGGTAGCTAGGGGTAACCTTGTTTTTCCCGAAGAGTATGACTATGCATTTTTTGGCGTTTAACTTTAGGCCATGGTTCTGGCACCAGTTTTCCATTTCTATAAGACCCTTCTGAAGGATATCTGTGTCAGATGTGTTCTCAGCTATGGCGCCCAGTTTGCAGTCATCTGCAAATTTTGTCAGCCATAATCCTCCTGTGTTTGCTTGTACTTCTGAAAAGTAGATGCCGAACAGGAGAGGGCCCAGGACTGAGCCCTGTGGGACACCACTTGTGACAGGCTTTGAGTCTGACATGGCGCCAGCAACTCTGACCCTGCGGGTTCTGTCACTTAGCCAATTTGCAACCCATCTTGTGACGTATGGGTTTACATTTAAGCTGATGAGTTTTCAATGATACCTGAGTGGGGTATTGTGTCGAAAGCCTTTGCCAGGTCGAGGTAGGCTGTGTGGACTGCATTTCCCTCATCAATGGCCTTGGTGATTGTTTCGAAAAAGTCCACCAGGTTTAAAAGGCATGATCTGCCCTTGACAAAGCCAAACTGGGTCGGATCCAAAGTCTGCAAGTCTCCTATGTCTTTATTTATGAGTTTCATTATGATCCTCTCCTTTGCAGATCAAGCTTGTCAAGCTGATGGGACGGTAATTTCCCGGGTCGGTGGAGGCACCTCCTTTGTGAAGTGGGACCACAGTTGCCGTACGCCACTCCTTAGGCACGTATCCTGAGGTGAGGCTAAGATTAAACAGCTGCCCTAACTGCGGGTTTAATTCCTCATTGAGTTCATGGAGCACACATCCGGGGACACCATCTGGTCCCATGGATGCTGTGTTTTTTGCCTTGGAGAGAGCAGTTCTCACCTGAGCGTTAGAGATGTTTGGGGGGCTATAATTCTCTGGTATAGATATCTCACCTTTTGGGGAGTTTGCACTGAACCTGTCAGCCAGTATGTTGGCAATGTCTGTAGGTTCAGTAATTTTACATCATTTTGAACTAATTCTGAGCATATCTGGGAGTTTCCTCCCAGGTTTCTAACATAGCTAAAGAAGGCCTTATGATTGTCCTTTGAGTCCTTAGCGACTTTTCTCTCAAAATTTGCCTTGGATAATTTTATGAGAGATCTTAGTTTTTTACTTATAATGATCAAGGGTGTTTTCCCTTTTAAGGATTTTGCTCTATCTTGTAGTAGCTTCCTCCTTTTGTTGTAGAGCTTGTTTATGGCTGGGGTCCACCAAACTGGACGCTTGCCTTTGGTACAAAGAGGCTTTGTTTTGTTTGGGATTGCCTGATCCATGCAGTCCTGTAGGTGCTGGTAGAAGGCATTTGTAAGTGATTCAGCGGCTTGAGTAATGGTTTCCGCAGTCTCGGGGGCCTTAAAAGAGACCACACTAGACCTTAGAAGTGTGAAGTCGGCTTTTGAGAAGTTCTTCACTGTGGTCTTTTTTATCTCAGGTGGGGGCGGGATGTGGACTTCCAGTGAGATTAGTTTATGGTCTGATCTCACCAGTGAAGGGTATACTTCCGGTGTTGAACATTGTGACCCCATGTTCGTGATGATGAGATCTAGTATGTTATCTCCTCTTGTGGGGATGGTGACTAGTTGTTCCATGGCATTTGAGTTTATGAACTCTAGGAACCTTTGGGCTAGAGTGTTGGGGCTTGAGTAGTGATCCCAGTCTATATTCGGGTAGTTGAAATCACCTAGTATGATGGTGTTTGGAGATACATTTGTCCCCTCCGGTGTTTTCAGGAAAGCTATGTGAGGTTCCTGAGATTGAGAGGGTGGCCTGTAACATGCTACAAATTGCAGAGCAGTCTTGCCTATGGTTAATTGCACCCGGATGGTCTCCGATGCATCGTGCGTTGCCACCAACCTTGAGGTGTGGGTGTTCTTGATGAATATAGACACCCCCCCTCCTTTCTTGGTGTTCTGTCAAGCTTACTGTGTGTGTCATGTTATGAAAGAGGTAGCATCAGATGCATTAAATGTAAGCACCTCTAACATATTGATTCATGGTGTGCCAACAGTAAATATTTCACTAAACATGAGGTAGTTTTCACACTGCCACAAGGAGTTTGATCTGATTGAAAGTATATATTAGTCAAATGTGCAAGTGCCCTTAGTGACATATGAAAGTGATAAGGTTTTATTGCAACTAGAGCGGGGACTGGGTTGTCTAGTTGGAACAAGAATTATGATGCCTAGTTCTTATATTCTTTATATGTCTATTAATAGTAACACATCGTGGATCTCACTTAAAAACTGCATTGAGTCATGCACCTCAGGAATAGGCAATCAGGCTAAATCAGTTTGACAGTAGTGAGTGAGAGTGAGAGTGAGCTTATTAACTCAGTGTGATATGTGCAGCAAATTGTGCAGTATTAGTGCAGTAATATTTAGTATTAGTGCAATATGATATATACTGATGAAGAGATGTAAGTACTATATTCATTATTGTTAATGTAGTAGTACACGACCTGCATGTAACAATCCCAAATGCCACCTGCATTCAATATGCAGATGATTCAACATTAATCTGTTCAGCAAGCTCACCATCTGCACTACATTCCCTGACACAGAAAGTATTCAATTCAGTTGAAACTTGGTTCACTAAACGTTGTCTCCTTCTTAATGCTAAGAAAACCAAGCTCCTTCTTTTTACACCAGCCAATAAGTCCACCCCAATAGATTTCTCGATCACTTCCAATAATGATACTATCATACACCCTGACTGCACAACCAAGTTGTTAGGAATTACTACTGATAACAACCTTACATTTGATAATCACATAAATAACACCATTAAAACTATCAACAAGAAAATTGGTTCCTTATATCGAATTAAATCCTTCTTAACTCCAACAGCTAAAACTCAAATTGCACACTCCCATTTAATTTCTACTCTTCTTTATGCCTCTCCCATATATACTAACCTCAAAAAGAATAACCTTGTCAAACTAGAGCATGTCTATAACAACATCGCCAGATTTGCCACGGGTAATCCTTTTCGTACCCACCACTGCCTAAATCTCATGCAGCTGGGCTAGCTAGAAATTCAAAACCTTCTAAAAATCTCACAACTAACCATGGCCCACAAGATATTTTATCAGCCTAATAAAACTCCTATACTATTTCAATCTCATAATCCCCTATAAAAACCTAGATATACTATGCTCCTCTAACAAGCTTCTAGCTAGCATAACCAAAACTAACAATTTGGCTGGAAACTCCCTGTTTTCTAACACTGTGGGAAAAGACTGGAACCTACTTCCCAAAGAACTAACATCACTCTATTCTTTGCCTCTCTTTAAACAAAAGCTCAAAACACACTTTAAAATACACTGGTTATGCCCATGCAGTAAACCAGACTAACCCTTCATTGCCTGTGCTCATATTTGCCTATACCATACTAAGTTTTTTTGTTTTTTTTCCTCATTATTTCTCTTATGAGGAACTGAACTGGTGATGACAATGATACATACTGGTATAAAAAAAATGCATACTTTATTTCTACTATGTTTATGTACTATATAACAATTATGATTCCTTCATTGTTTGTATTTCATGTTTTTGCTGTTTGGAGCTTTTCTCCCCGGGCCTCTACTGAAAATGGAAATATATCCAGCTAGACCAGCCTGGTCAACAAATGTAAAATAAATAAAAAATAAAATAAATAAATAAATATACCCAGTAAACAGTATCATATATACAGAGTATGATATAGATATTAAATAGTACCTAGCATTATGACATGGCTAAATAGTGGAAGCAAGGATGCCAACATTAATTTTAACTGTACAGCAGCTTAGCACTGGAAGCATGGCTGCTATTACCATTAAACTAATAGTGCTGTTGTTTAGCAGACTAGTCATAGTTACCACATTTTCTTCAGCAATGCATTGGATGAAAGATAAGTCTAATAACATAAAATATAGTGTAATGCTGTAATACAATTATTGTCTGTATATTTGCAGATAGGTTAGAGCAATGGAAGCTGGGTTGCTCAAGTTTATTGAAAATTGCAGTTTTATTAAAATACAACTGCAGTGGATATGTATGGGAAAATGCAGTAAATAGATTTAGGTCAGTTGGACAGGAATTTGATAAATGCTGTTCACTGGGTTCTATATGCTGTGGACTGCTGTGATGCCACGTGGTGTACACTGAGCACAGCATAAGCCAAGCAAGGGGAAAGTTTGCAACACAGTACACATGATAGCAATCTAAAATAAAGCAACATGCTAATTCCAAACACTGAAAATTACTCTTTTCTCAAAATACAAAGATTGCTAAACAGTTCCAAATTAAAAATTCTGGCAGGTAAAAGAAATCACAGCATTAGCTTAAAAATAAGCATTCACTGGTATGTGAGGTATCAGATCAGTAGTGACTTCTAATAAATCAGACCTGCACATGGACAACATCTCAAAGTTCAGTTCAAAACAAGGTTAAAGTCACACAACACAGCAGAAATTATAGCAAGCCAAAAATAAAAACAAACTACTGCCCACGGATTAATGATCTTAATATTCAATGAATGACTTTAATGTTCCGTGACTAACCAGCCCTGTACAGTATGAGTCCAGAGTGATAGAAATATCACGTATTCCCAAACATTTTTCAGGACTCATGATAAAAGGCAAATTATTATCACATGGATAAAAATTTAAAGAGGGATATTCCAGGGTGATTATTTGTCACCACTACTCTTTTGAGATTTTCACGGTAGTACTGGTTGCTTCCCGATATTGTAATCTGACTGTTGATGTTATAATGAAGTTATACAATCTGTTTTCTTTCACACTTAGGGTTGTTTTACTGCAGGGTTATCAACAAAAATTAAAAACTATGTTTGACTGTTTATGGCAAGTGGTGAAACCCAGCTTGCTCATCCCAAATCACGGTTTTCAAGCACTCCTGACTACAATCTGTGACAACATTCCTCCATAAAAACAGAGAATGACCAATCCACATATTTCCTGGTCTAATACCTTCCAAAACCACTGAAGTACAATCAAAGTTTGTCTGAGGATACCAGCAACAACACAAAACAACCCACTGCCTCCAACTTCTCCCATCAGAAACGACCCCAGAATTACCTGTCAACATCATCCACCAAGACTTTTCAAGCCATTTCCTTACACTGCAACTTGCTAAAAGTTTCCCTTTCAAGTCTGTCTACAAAGTTTTAGAAATAAAAGCGTTACCCAAAGCATTTCCATGTGTGTGGGTGCTTTTCTAGCAGCATTCCTTCCTTAATTCCTAGCAGCATTCCTTCCTTACAGTCACATTATTTCTTCGTCAGTCAAAAATCAGCAGCCGAGAATTGAAGCGTGAGTGTGTAATGCACAAAAACAAGAAGAATTGCACATTTCTTTCTCTTCCAAAATGTAACCCAAACTTTTTTTAACTTACTAAAGAAATGAAATTACACCTTACAGTGTTTTACCCTCTTTTGCTTATCCTAAACCAGTTAAGCTGTTTCCTTAATGGACTAGGCTATGGTTACAGCTTAACTTCAAGAAGCCAGCCTTGTTCAAAAACATCTCATCTACTTTTTGTAGCTGATTTAACATTGATTTACCAGTCATTAGATGAGCAAATTAAAACCCGAGTATAAGCAGTAAAAGTTTTCACAGATGATATAAGAATGTCATCTGCTCTCGGTAAATGTGCAAATGCAGCATTTTTACTAGGAAAGCTCTATAGCACCAAGAAAATATCAATCAGTGACAGGAATGTGATATCAAAGAACTTGAAAAGAAGGTGCGTACACATATTTAAGAATAGATCAATGGTCAGCAATAAAGTATGAAAATAAAGCTTAGAAAGAAATGCTTCAAAAACAAACTAATACTAAAAACTGCCTTAACATCTAGGCATGAAGTTCAAGCAATATATATTCCTGTTTTAACTTACGCATTTAGTCTGATTGATTGACCACAACCTTTATTGAATCAGTTACACAAGAAAACAAGAAAAACTTTTTCATGCTTGTCAAGTGGTACATAAAAAACAGTATATTCCAAGTTTAAATATCACTCGGTTGGAAGGAGGTATGGGCCTTCTCAACACTGACTTCATGTATAGGTCCACAATCATGGAAAGAGATGTATATTTGTTGAAGTCACCAGATCCAAGCATAATGAATGTCCTAAGACATAAAGAAAATAAGTATATGAAGACATCCTTACTCAGATTAGCAGAATCATTTCTGAAATGAGTGGGAATGGAAATCAAACCTTAAGCAGACAAAAATCAAGCATTACCAGAAAGTAACAAAACAAACAAAAAAAAAAAAGATTATAAAGAAGGGTACCAGAAGAAAAGGGAAGAAAAATGTAAAACCCACAATTATAGTGGTAAGTAGAGAGAATTCATGAAAGAACCACATGTTGATACATGTTGATAAAGATTTTGTCTGTGCATAGTTAAGGGGAGGTGACTAAACAAAAATATGTAAGGCTAATAACAGTAGCTCAGGATACCAGACTGTCTACTCATTGGTTTACAAAGTGTACAGAACAACTGGGAGAAACAGACAAATGTAAGCTCTGTAGTACACAAATAAAAGCAATTACATGTCTCATTGTTCATTTTGATATATGCACAGGTGATGATCTATATTGTGAAAGACACAAACATGTGGCAAGACTACTACACTGGGGATTGTGCAAGCACTACAACATACGCACAGCTGAGAAGCATTGAAAATATGACCTAAGAAGCATTTCTGAAACAGAACAAGTTCTAATCACAACGGATCATTCAATGCCATCGGTTAAGGAAGTACAAGCATGAAAACCAGATGTAGCAGTGAAGAGAAAGAGAACAGAAGTATTAATCAGTGAAATAGCTGCAGCCACTGATTATGGTGGTCTACGGATTGAACGACTCAAAGTCAAAAAAATACTTGAATCTGCAAACAGAAACTACAGTAGTGTGGGTAAAGACATCCAAACAGTTGCAATAGTAATATCAACAACAGGGATAATTAAGAAGAGAATTTTCAAGTGTGCTTAAGTAAACTGTCAATACTTGTAAACCCATATAAGCTGCAGAAGGATACAATTTGGGCTATATTGTGCATGCTGAGAAGAGCACACTTAGCAAACATCAAAAACTATAATACCACTTTCTTGTAATCTAATCATACCCTGACTTATTAATGGAGTTCATTCCGGTCATGTTGTTACAACCTGCAAAAACATTTGCAGAAATTAAAGATAAAAATTAATGTAGTTGAGCTTTTCAATGCTCTTGTGGCATAAGATGCAGTGATGTAGCTAAAATTCAGGCACATTTAAGATAACAGAATCTTATGCATCCTTATAGTTAGCTGGAAAAGATAAGTTTTAACACATGCATTTTTAATACATTGGTTCAAATTAGTCTTTGCTACTACTAAGGCTATGAGAGATGGTTTTGCCTGAGAACCACACTCTTCTTTTGGCAGATCAAATAGAGGAGGGTGTATTGGCCATGCTTGTAATTCAGAAAATCTTCTTCCTGGTGTGATGGCCACAACTGAAATAACATTTTCAAGATGTATCTGTGGTCTGCCTTGATCACCTCAAATGGTGGCATGGTCAATGATTTTAGAGGAAGTATAGGTCTTAAGCAGAAGATGCCCTTAGGGAAGGCCTTGTTGGGTCTTATGACCTCTGGGACGTTAAATGTGACCTCAAATACAAGGAACAAGTTCTGTTGTATTTCAATGGCAATTTACTGTTAAATCATTTTACTCTGTCTGCACTTGATTTTTCTGCTTAAAAGGTAAAAGTAAAAAATTTAAACTGCATTTAGTTCTCTAGGTATCACACTCAAGTGTGATAGCCTTTTCTGTGCATTGTTGCTGTTTAAATTGCTTTTTGCTGCTTAATTTCATAACCCCCCCCCCCAAAAAAAAAATACTATCTGTACTGCTCGTTTCCCACCTTTTCCTATACTAGAACAGTCCGGATCCCAGATCTGCTGGTTTCAGGACTTTAGTCTGTGTTTCTGAGTGGTCCGGATCTTGTTGTGGTAGTGGGAGGTCTTTCTGCTTATCAGTGAGAGTGAAACAGCTTATCTGTCATGAGGAGTGGTTTCCAGCTCTGAAATTAACCTTATTGGATGTTTTGGGCTGATTTCTATCCCTTTTAACTTTTTGAGTTAAAAAACTGTGTTTGAGCGGGTTTGCACAGGTTTGTGCATCATGCAGTGCCACTTAGCTAGGGTTAAACAATTCCCGGCGCCATAAAGTCTGCTCTTTAGTTTTTCCCTTAAAACTAGCCAGATTCATAATTTTAGCATTTGAATCTGCTTCTTCATGCTAGCACTGGTTCAGAACTGTTGTAAGCACTAAATAAGCTACAAATTACTACAGCACTCAACCTTCCTCATTACCTAGTGGAAAACAGTTTTCTGTACTTATCTTCCTCAGTTGCTTAGAGGAAAACAGCTCCAGTACTTACTTCCCTCACTTGTCAAAAGGAAAATAGTGATTATCCAGGCATGTCCAAGAGACAGCTCCCGGTGTTCTCTTATCCAGGCATGTCCAAGGGACAGCTCCCAGTGTTCTCTTACCCAGGCATGTCCAAGGGACAGTTCCCGGTGTTCTCTTACCCAGGCATGTCCAAGGGACAGCTCCCAGTGTTCTCTTACCCAGGCATGTCCAAGGGACAGCTCCCAGTGTTCTCTTACCCAGGCATGTCCAAGGGACAGCTCCCGGTGTTCTCTCCTGTCTACCTGATGAATTTGGACATCTTGGGGCAATGTAGCAATTGCCTCATGTAAACTGACAACCCTCTCCTCCTACCACCCAACACTACAACCTGTGAGAGATGCATTTATCTAGCCAAACTGGAGGCAAAGCTCTCTCAAAACAAGACTGAACTTGTCAGTCAAGAGGAGAAGGTATAGACTTGCACCATACCACACCACACTCATCACATAGTCTCACTAAACTTACAACACCAAAACCCATACATAGAAACAAAAACATTCACTGAGGCTGTCAATAATAATTTGCCCAACCAACAGACACCTCCAAAGCAGAAATGGAAGCAACCTCCACCCCTCAACACAACCCAAAAGACACATAACCCACAGACTCAGTGTGCCACTCAACCACAGCCAATAAGGCAAAACAAAGTACCCAACACATTAGTCATAGGTGACTCTATAGTCAAGCACACTGATGTTCCATTCACCAGAATAGACAAGGAGAAGGTTACTGTTAGCTGCCTGTCAGGTGCCAGGATCTGCCACACAACCCATGCACTCAGGTCACTCTACAACAAGTACAAATATGACTCAGTTATTGCCCATGTTGGTGTGAACGACCTAAGATGTACCTCCCTGGACTACATGAAAAGAGACATGAAAAAGCTTTTCAATCTTGTAATCCATGACTTTAGCCCTGAGTAGCATCCTACCTTCGCCCAGAATGATACTGCATTACAAGGACAAAATGATTAACTCAACAATTGGCTAAGTTTTGGTGTCATTCTAAGGGAATCCAGCATCTGTCTGCCTGGGACGACATGGTCGACAGGCCTCGATGCTTTGCCAGAGATGGCCTGCACCTGTCTCCCCTGGGATTCCAGATACTGGCTAAGGCTCTTGCCACCCCTATAGTGCCTTTTTAGGCAAGGTTCAAATGACAAACCCACCACCGTAACAGATACAGGCATGCAAAAACTGAGGGTAATGCTACTCAATGCTAGAAGTCTAAACCTCAAAATGCACTCACTCGAGGCACTCCTTAAAATGGAGAACATCGATATCTGTGCAGTGACTGAAACCTGGTTCAAGGCTCCAGAGAGCACCCCTGCATTACCAGGCTATAACTCCTACCATACCTTTTGGACATCTAACCTGGACTGGAACACCAAAGGTGGAGGTGTATCCATATTCGTTATGGATATCCACTCCTCCAGGCTAGTTGACCAGCATAACACATCCAAAATTATCCAAGTGCAACTAACTCTGGGCAAAACTGCAATCCAAATTGTAGCTTGCTACAGATCCCCCACCATGCCCTAGGATTCCCACTCCTCTTTTCTTGTTATACTAGAAAATATTAGGGCTCCACCAAACACTCTTATAATGGGTGATTTCAACTACCCCACAATTAACTGGGAAAACTACTCATGTATCAACTCCTTCGCTCAGTGTTTTCTAGAATTCATAAACTCCAATACCCTGGATCAACTTATCCACATCCCCACCAGGGGCAACAATATCCTAGACCTAGTCATTACCAACGTGAGTGACTGGTGTTCCAGACCTGAAGTCAACTCCTCACTGGTCAGATTCGACCATATGCTAATCACCATAGATATCCATATCCAGCTCCCATCCCCATTAAGGAAACCACTGTAAAATATTTATCCAAAGCCAACTTTATGCTTCTTAAGACTGAAGTGGCAAACTTCACAGCATCCATGCAGATGGACAATACAGTTATGACTGCTGAATCCTACACAAATGCACTCTATAAGCACTTATACAAGTGCATGGATCGTACTATTCCTAACAGAACTAAGACACTATCTTCCAAAAAATGGAAGCCAATCTGGTGGTTCCCCTGCTATAAACAAACTCTACAACATAAGGAAGAAACTGTTGCTAAGGACACTAAAAACCCATGAGTGGAGGAGCTCCCTGGTCAGCCTCAGTAAGAAGTTGAGATCCCTCATAAATGGCAACACCCAGATCTGCTCTGAGTTACAGCACAATGGCAAGAAAATTACAGAAACAACTGATATCACCAACATCCTGGCTGACATGTTCAGTGCTAACTTTACCCCCCTCTCACCCCCTAAATGGCCCATATCCATACTGGAAGAATGCAGTGCCCCTGCAATCACAACTGCACAGGTAAAAACTGCACTCTCCAAAGTCAAGAACACAGCATCCATGGGAATGGTCAACATCCCGGGCTGCATTCTACATGAACTTCAGAACAAACTGGCCCCCCACCTAAGCACCATGCTCAATCATAGCCTCACGTCAGGCTTTGTACTCATTGAATGGTGCACAGCAACAGTTATACCACTCCACAAAGGGGGAGCCACCACAGACCCTGGGAACTATCGTCCTATTAGCTTGATAAGCCTGGTTTGCAAGGCCATGGAATGTATCTTCATGGAGCTCATAAACAAAGACATTGGTAAACCTCCAGACTCTGGACCCCACCCAGTTCGGGTTTGTGAAAGGTAGATCATGCCTCCTGAACCTGATCAACTTCTCTGAAACATTCGCCAAAGCCATAGACAAGGGTAAGCAGTTAAAACAGCCTATCTTGACCTCACCAAGGCTTTCAACACCATCCTCCATTCTGGTATTATAGATAAACTGACTAAACTGGGTATAAATCCATATGTCACAAGATGGGTTGCCAGCTGGCTCACTGACAGAACTCACACTGTTAAAGTTGCAGACTCAAATTCGGACTTCAAACCATTGACAAATGGAGTACCATAGGGTTCAGTCTTGGGTCCTCTCCTGTTTAATATCTACTTCTCTGAAGTATGGGCTAGCACAGAGGGCCTCTGGCTGACAAAGTTCACAGATGACTACAAATTAAGTGCCATAGTTGAGTCCCCAAATAACGTAGACATCCTACAGAAGGGCCTCACTGAGACAGATGCCTGGTGTCAGAGCTATGGTCTCAAGCTCAATGCCAAAAAGTGCATTGTAATCCCCTTTGGTAAAAACTCGGTACCCATGAACTACCACATAGGCGGCAGTCCGCTTAACACCAAAGGTGTGATAAGAGACCTTGGGACTCAGGTGGACAGTAGTGTCTCCTTTGATAATCACATTGCCACAGTAATCAGGAAATCCTGCTATGTGTCACATCTCATCATGAAAGGGTTCTCATCCAGGAAAAAAGAGGTAATTGTTTCCCTCTACTCAGCTCTCATTAGACCAATTATTGAGTACAACGCCCCTTTTGGAATGTACCTCACAAGACATCTGCAACAGCTGGAAAGGCCACAGAAGTACCTTACAAAGAGGATTACAGGACTCAAACAGATGCCCTACGCTGACTGTCTCAAAAAACTCCAGCTTTACTCCGTAGCATATCACCTACTCCAAGGTGATCTCTGCCTAACATACAAAGCTATGTCAAACCCAGAGCTGTTGGACATGCTACACCTAAAGAAATCCCAATCCCTCTGAGATACATGCTCTAGGGACCTAAACCTTGCCACCACAATAAACAGAACATGCTGGAGGGATAGATTCCTGTCCCAGAGACTTAACATACTCTGGAACAACCTACCTATCTATGTTAAGCAGGGTTCCTCATTAGCACTCTTCAAGAAAAATCATGGTGAGTGGATGGAAAATAGGAAATTCACCCCAGGAATCACTTCTGTGGCTCTACTCATCAGGGGCACAGGAAAATAACTTTCTTGGGTGGCAAAAGCCAGGGAACCTTGTTGGCTAGGCTTACATAGGCCCTTGGGCCGATAGCCTAGTATCTACCTATGAACCTATGAAACTAAATACATACCAAGTATACCTAAACTGTAGAGTAGCTGAGGCCTTTGCTGAAGGGCTCCAGGAGATATTGCAGAACTTTGTCCAAGGGGACCTGATTTGGATTCAAACCATTATGAGTGCCCAAAGTGCGTACATTTGTCCATGTATGTCTTTTTGGTGAAGGATTTTTGCACTAAGATTATAATTTCTTCAACTTTGGGGGAATAATGCAGATTGTTGGTTACTTTCAGAATTGGAGAAGCAATACAGATAGTTTGAGAGCACTGGAGTCTGGATGGGGGTTGCTTAAGGGAGTTAATAAATGTTGGAAGGTACAACACTTGGTAGGCCCACCAGATAGTGTGGAGGCAGTAGAGAAAAATCACAGTTCTTGTAAGTGTAGCATTTCTTCCTTCTAAATGAAGCTGGTTATCCAAGGTGTTGAGTTGAAGATGTAAAATAAATCTCAGAGCCAAATATATGCCATGGCATCTTTTACCCGCCAGTCTTGAAAAGAATGACAGACAAGAATTGGTAAACTTTCACATCTGGTGATGAGGTCTGTCTGTGTCTGGCCCTGCTGCCAGATATTTTGTTAGTTATCTTCCAGTTTAGAGACCATTCATCTGGAGTAATCATATTTTTTCAGTCTCTCCTGGCATGTGTGCTCTTATGAAGAACAGATTATAAAAGATGGCCCAAACCCACTATTTCACGTCTTCCATTTATAGAAGAAAGGAGAGAGAAACATATTCTTCATCAATGTGCCAGACTAACATCTTGCTGTCCACACAGACTGCCAATAAATCCTGAAGTAAGTAATCTTGGAAACCTTAAAATATAAGCAATACTACTTAGGGCTGTAACAATGCACATTGATATTAATTTGAAATTCCTGACTGTAACCACAAGCCAGGTATTGCCCTTTCAGGAAATATTTTCACTGAAAAGCAGAGGCATCTGTGGTAACTACCAAGATGGGTTGTAGCTTCTCAAGTGGGTTGACTATAATTACATTTTTGATATGCCACCACAATTGGAGGTGTTTTATAAAAGTCCACAATGGAGATGTCTTCAACGGCTGCATTGTTCATACTGGGATCAAAGATCCCATTACAGAAGTCTCATGTATAGATATGCATGTGTGTGTTGGGGAAAGGGAGCACCATGTATTCTGAAGATGCAATGCTCTGAAGACCCTTACAGGGGACTTCCACTATTCCATATTAGCAGCACAATATTTCTGCCAGAGTGGATTGAAGACCATTGAGTTTTCATATGGCAAGAAAGTTTTGCAGTCATTCATATCCAGACAACAATATAAAAAAATATATGATTTGTGTTGAGTGGAACTAGGATTTTGAAAAAAATATATATCATAATGGTCATGCAATAGAGAACGGTAATGAAGTATTTTTTTTTCTTGACTTGCGACAATAAGGGAATATTCTTCAAGATATTGGAAACTTTTCATACCTAGCAGCTTCGGCAGGGCTGCCAACCTGCCATACACGTGGTAAACACCCTGGATGCTGTGATAAGACTGAACGGAAAGCGAATAATAGTATGATTTGTAAGTGACTGGATTCTAGCCTGAAGTACAAGCATCTTCTGAAATCCTTGGCAATGTTGATATGTAAATAAGATTCTTGCAGGTCTAAGGAGCACAGCAATTACCTGGTGATCATCAGAGTACTTAGGCGTGCACTGAGATAATTCCAAAGTTTTATTTTCGAACATAATGGTTTAGGCTGCTGAGATTCAGAATTATCCTGAGGGTCTTTTGTCTTATTTGGCACTAAATAAAATATTGTGTAATAAGTTTGAACCCTCTCTTATGGTCTGGTAGAACTTCTTGGATGACTCATTCTTGCAGGTCTTTATTCACCACCTGCCTTATCACCTTTTCATAGTATTGGAGGTTCCTTTATGAATGGAATTCTGACCCCCTAGATATTATGTTCCTTACTCAACTGCTTTACCTGGTCTTTTTCCACTGGATTTGGTGGAGGGCAGTTGTTCCTCAGTTGTTTCAAAGAGGAGCAGACAGAGAATACTTCAATATCATTGATGCATATCTAGAGGGTGACCATGATCTCCTGAGGGCAGAAATACTACTTTCTTGTCGGGTGACTATTTGGAAAGGAACCACACTACTGACCCCTTCCATTTGTACTGATAATGTTATGCTAAACACAGAAATCATACCACTTAGTACACCAGCAGTTATATGTTTGCTAATCTCACCGTAACAGTTTCTGTCATACTGATGGCATGCATAAAGCATCTTACATAGCAACAGATGACTTCCCATCCCATGTAAAGGCAGAATGAACCCAGTAATGAGCAAATCTGTAGAAAGCAATATCACATCTCGTAAGAACTCACATGGGGATAGCTGATGTAATTCTTATTCCAAGAACAAATGTCAAGGGAATAATTAAAGAATCCATTCTGCCAGTTTTGTTTTATCAGTTATATGCTAATGAGCATATAATGTTGCCATTTTGCAGAAGAGCTGGCTAATTATGAGAAAACTTTATGACTGTCAGAACAAGAACTAAATGGGATACATTTTTTGCATTAGTCTATAATCTTCTTAGCACCTTTCTGTCTGTTGTTAGATTATTTTACTTTGTGCATGTTTGTCTAAATAAACTTTTCCATTTTAGCTGATGAGGAATCTGATATAATATAACGTTTACCTTTGTTTGACTAATACACGATTCACTTCAGATGTATTATTCTACCTGTCTTAGTTCATCTGATTATACTATATTTCATATACATTTTATCACTTTTGTTTTAAAGAACTGATGAGTTTTATTTGTCTTGCCAAAACAAAGAAAAATGCAAGAGAAAAATAAAATAATTGTTTTTTAATATCCCACTGAAGCAACGGCCCATCATTATGGAAGATGGGATTCAGCGTCACTTGACTAATGTGACTAACACTCACTGCTTATTAGTTGTAAACATGTGGTAGTGATTATAGCAAAGAATTGCTATTTTCCTTTCGGGGAGAAATCATGAATATGTAACATTGTATTTTCTAATTACTAGTGTATGCTCTTAATTATATAAACCACCACATGAGTGGTTCTGCAGATGTGCCATCAGCACTGTAAAGTGTACTCCATTTTGAATAATGTACTGTGAAATCTAACTGTCTGTGAAGACGTTAATACAACTGCAGTGAAGTTTATTTCAGCACAATCAACAACCACATTATTTCTCTAAACTGTAAATAAATAACAGCATTCTTACATAATTTAATGCACTAAGGCACCGATACGTAGTTTGCATGAGGCAAAGGACAGGATATTGCTATTAAATATGTTTTGGTACAAGCTTTTGCTTTTAGTATGACTGCAATATAAATTAAATTGATGTGAGGTTTATTATTGAAAACGTTCATTGCATTTACTTCTTGTCTTGGAATATCTGCATAGTGTGTGCTGATTTCTATACGTTGTGACTCTGTTTCAGTTTAACTCACAGTTAAGTGCCATGTAAGGCTTAATGAGTGATTTATCTTTTCATAGTTAATGCTGATAATAATTTCATTAACTCAGTTATTCTATGTAATAGCAAGAACAAACTCTTTGAGAGGTCGACTGTTATATTGTACTTCCTTATTTTTTGTTCCTGTCCATCGTTACTTTGTGGCATATGTTAATCTACATGAGCCCCAGAAGCTTTCTACTAGTGCAGAAAGTAAGGTTCTGAGGTAATAACTACATTCAGCCCTCAGTTCTGGGTGTGATTCCCTTGGTCTTCATTTATCTACTTTCTGAGTCTGAACACGTTCCTGAGGCTGCCTCTGAAAACTGATCCATGCATGTAGCGGATTTACAAGCCTAGCAAATAACAAATTACCTGAACAGCAAAAAATTCAGGGTGTATGATTAGTCTTCAGTGTATTTTATAAAAATATAAAATGATTCTATGTGCAGTTACCGTCTGATTCACACTATCACTTTTTATCTAGGTATGGCTTTAAAGATCATGTTGCTGTTTAAATACAATAAAATCCCTTGAGAGTTACACACTATTATAAGGGGTTCCTATTAGATGACCTAAGATGCATTCTTTCGAATGCTTCTTGGTTGAACTTGAAAAGACGAAAAGGCAAAATGACGAAGTGGCATATAAGCGACTTCTTTCCCTGGGAAAGAAATTGCTTGGCCGCGTCCTTTACTTTGCCGTTTTTGTCACTGTAGTGCGATCTCTGAGTTGGTATATTTAAGTAGGGGTGTGTGGGGGCACAGCCTCCCATGTCGGAGGGTGTGGGGGGGTGAAGCCCCCCATTTTATGTTATGTTTTAAGTGTATTTTTTTTTGGAACAGTGATTTTTTTTTTTCCGTTGGAAAAAATCCCTGTTCTAAGCATTCGAGTTCATAAGCTTTTGCTTACATGGGGTCGATAAATCATCGTTCACTTTTCTAAGCATTCGATGATTTAATATAGACCCATTATAAGTATGGGAAGTATTTCATCAATGTAAAAGAAATACCTTCTGTTATTTTTTTGGCTGATGTGTGGTTCGCTGTAAGATCTCCTTGCCTGCCAGATTTGCTCTGCTGTTCTCAAGCTTGTGTTACATAGTAAATGAAAAGCAAAATGTACAAGAATTTAAATATACAATTCATTGCCCTATACCCTTTTGCTGCATCTTCCACTACATTGACATTTATGGCCACTAAAACAATGTCAGTTTGAGAGGCACCTCGCAGTTTCTAACATTTCAGTGGCAAATCAGATATGGCTACCCACTGAGCCAGAAACATGACCATTCAATACAATGTAAGAGTAGCTGTGTATGGTATCTGTTCCAGTCATTAGAAGGAACAGGGCCATAATAAAACTGTAGCCTTTGTATTACTATTCTGAATGATGTCCCCTTTTGTAGTATTTGTGATTCTTTTCAAGATTCTGAAACTTCAAATTATTTTTTTACACTATTTTCTTTTTGTATGTAAAAATACCCATGTCTGTTGCTGGACTCTTTGTCAGCACTGTCTGGGAGGGAGGACGGAATGCATCTATGCATGATTAATCCAATGATGTTGGCATTAAATTACAAAGAAGAGGCTTCTTGGCCCCAAAAAAGTAAAGCTTATATAATTAGTGCTTAATACCTCTGCTTTGTATGTGTCCTCACCTTTTGCTCTATAAGCTATCAGCTTTGCTCCCACTTTTGTTTACTCTCTCTGCATACCAGACACCTCTATTAAAACTGTTGTGATACACCCCTTTTTCCAGTCATAATTCTTACTGGGTCTTTAATTGTCCTGGTCTGCCTTTTATAAATATTTTTCCTGGAATCCTTATTTGCTTGCATACCTTTTAACTGCCCACATTATCTTTCTGAGTATTGTGTAATATTAAAATGATACAGTCATATTTTTATCTGTTAGTATCACAGAAGTTTTGAATTAGCACCATCAATGCTCTTCTGAATCCATTGTTTCATTAGCCATTTTTCAATCCTCTAGGACACAGACAGAAATAACTACTCTTTTTAAAGTCATCCTTCTCAGTAAAGAAGATTGTAATTCATTTTTATCATATCGCTCAGTACTTATCTACTTATCTGCGTAAATACAGGAAACCTTAGAATATTTTGACTCTCATCTCTCAGTAAACAAAAACACAATGAACTTTTTTTCAAATTATACATTTAGATACAGGGAACCTCAGAAAATACCTTCTCTGTCTCGCATACTTTTCAGATGTGATAGACTTAAATTAGTTTCTTGCTAATCGTTGAAAAAGTATGAGGTCAATAATGTAAGGGAAAATATAAATCTGTATGCTATAGACAGGATAAAGAGTTATGTCAAATGTAAGAAATCATTTGCAATCTATCTGTCCTGTTTAAGACTCCAAAATGATCCTGTGACATTTCATTAATCAATAAGTTAATCGATTACTGTTAATGAACGGTAATTTTCAGTAAGACTCAGAGAAAATATAATCATTACTATTATCATCATCATCATCATCATCCATAATCCAGTTTCCCATTTTCTACATGCAGTCATGGTTTATATTAACTGTTACCACCTCACTTGATTCAGAACCACTCTCTTACCTTCAGCAGTCATGCCTTAGTGTCACGTCTTATCTCATGCAATATATCTGTCTCTTGGCTAGATGTCTTTTTTTTTTTCTTGCCTGCTTCCTGTCTCCCAAATCTTCTTTACTGAGCTGTTTTCGCCTTTATTGCACAACTGACCAAAAAACAACCATAATCTTCTCTTCTTGGCATTCTCTATAATGGGGGGTTACTTTGCCATGTGCACTGATGGCCTTATCTCACAGTGTGCATTCTGCTACCTTTTTCAGCCACTTCATCTCTACCACTCAAGCTTCCATAGCTGCTTTTCCTTCACTGTCCAGGTTTCTGAGCCATGCAGAAGTACGTCAGATAATTATTTTGTACAGCTTTCTGCTTGTAAAATTTTCGCTAGGTGATTTGTTCAGAGAAAATGTTACATACAAAAAATAGAAATTAATAGAAAGGCAGCTGTTACATGTAATTCAATGAAATACCCAACAATTTAACAAAATTAAATACACTGGAATAATCTTTTTCTAACAAATGAATGACATTGGTGGAAGCTATCTTTGTGTCAATATCAATAAATGTTAACCGTTACCATGGTGAGGCTACATCATATTATTACCTGTCTCTACATTGTCCATGTAATCCACTAACCTATCTAGAGAGGTTACATACGTGTATATACATGTATATATAAATCTCCTCAGTGAGGATAAGGTAGGATAAAGAAGTCCAGGTTGGATATATCTGCAGATAGATAAATAACTTAAATACATGTTTGTTTCACTCATGAGGAATTACTTTGATTCGCTTAACACGTCTATATCTTGGTTGCTGGCACAATACTTGTTTAGAGAGTTTTATATGATGTTGCTACAACTTTGAACTGCTAAGGTGATTTATCAAAGATTGACAGTATTCTTATCTTAGGATATACCTGGATTGAATAAATTGTCTATGCATGCATGTGTAAAGGTAGTTACAATGCTTAAATATGCAATTTATGTGTTTCTGTATGGTAGCCCTCACCTGACTGCAGTTGTAAAAGGTCTGTGGTCCTTGTGGTAATTGCCCACAAAATTAAATGCAGCCACATCAAATCAATCTAGCAAGCAATGCATTGATAAATAAATGTGCTTAATTTTTGGTAGGGTAGGTAATTGTTTTTTGATAGTGATGGCAGAGAAAGACTATCTTGTCACATCTAGCCTGCCCTTCGATTCTGATAAAAAGATAGGGATTGTTTTTAATCAAATGATTATCCAACTGTGACAGCTAGTAATATGCAGCTTCCCTCATGGATCAGTCTTGGGACTGCTCAATTTTGGCATTGACCTCTATGAAGTCAATGCCAATGTGAAGGGCCTCTGGCTGACTAAATTTGCATATGGTTGTAAATAAGGAGTAGTCACAGAACCCCTGTTGACATTAATGTTCTATCCAGGAAAGGCTGATAGAGACAAATAACTTGAGGCAGAGCCATGAACTAAAAGTAAAATGTCAAGAAATCCATAATAGTATCTCTAGGGAAGTCAGCCCCCCTGGTAACTATCATACTGACAATACACCCCTAAGAGTCGACCCAATAGTCAGGGACTAAACTTTGACCATCATGTGTCTACAGCAGTGAGGAAATCATGCTGTGTTGCATAACTTGTAAACAAAGGTATGGCATTTAGATCCAAGCAGGGAATTGTTCCAATGTATTCAGCATTCATTAGACCTGTCATTGAGTACAAACACCCCTTTGGTATATACCTAACCAGGCGTTTCCAACAATTGGAACATCCACAGAAGTTCCAATCAATTATTTTCCTGTTTGCCTCAAAGGCATCCAGTTGTTAGTGTACAGATTCTGTCTACTAACTACTCAAATGGTTCTCCTCATCAATCCTGAATCTCGATCCAGTTATGTTTGTACTCAAGTCTTCATTCCTATCACCCTCCTCTTTTACCTCAGTGTGTCATCTTAGACTTAGCATTCCTCACATGAATTAGCACTTGTTTACCTATTTATTATATCAATATTCTACTATTCTACTTTTTGACAATTTAAAACATGATATCACCACCCATAAACAAAAGAGAGTAAAGACCAATGATGCCAGTTGGGTAACAAGATCCACTAAGGATCTCATGAAATGCAGGAACAAATCATGGAAAATCTGGCAAAAAAACAAAAACCCATCTGACCTCGTCCAATACAAATAGCATCAAAACCAGGTTAAGTGCCTAGTATACAAAACAAAAAAAGAACACTACATTACATTATAAAATCAATACAAGTAAAACCTAAAGAAATTCTGAAAAAATGCTGGTGCTCTATCAACTCTTTATTAAACCCAGGCACTAGTAATAATCCTTGCCGAGACCCAAATAAAACACCCATTGAAATTGCTACAACCTTCAACTCCTATTTCATAGATACTATAGTCAATCTAACTGCTACCTTTCCCGAGACCAACTTGTCCACCACAGACCCCTTCACAGTTAACACCAGTAGACCTCCTATTCCCAGCTTTACTATGTCACCTATACCCACCTCGATTATTAAAAAATTGCTTCAAAAAACTCAAACCATGCACAAATGCCCCTGACAATATACCCGCCAAATACCTGAAAATCTCAGTCAACTCAATCACCGACCCTATCAGCATACTTCTCAACAGATCTATCAAAGAATCTTATATGCTCATCATTTGGAAAAAAGCTTATATCCTCCCTCTACACAAGGGGGGCCCCAACATAGACACCACCAACTTCTGCCCCATTGCTATGCTATCACCCATCTCTAAGATTCTTGAAAAATGTATTCATTCTCAACTTCTTCACCATCTGACTCACAACCACATCCTCTACCCCACACAACACGGATTTAGGCCAGGACATAGTACCACCACTGCCCTCATATAGGTTCATAGGTTCATACTAGGCTATCTGCCCTAGGGCATTTATAAGCCTAGCCAGAGTGTGTTTGGCTTTCGCCACCCATTTTAAATTAATTTTGCTATGCCCTTTTTCGAGGTTAGTATACTGTGCCTCTGTCTAACAGTGACACAGAAGTGATACCTGGGGTAAACCTACGATCTCCCATCCACTCATCAAGATTCCTCTTGAAGAGAGTCAATGAGGGACTCTGCCTAACCTGGACTGAGATTTTATTCCAGAGTGAAGGGAGCCTCTGGGTTATGAATCTGTCCCTCCAGCATGTCCTATTTATTTCAGTGCTGAGGTTCAAGTCTCTCGAGCGCGTAGCTCGATGGGATTTGGATTTTCTGAGGTGCAGCATGTCCATTAATTCCGGGTTGGACATGGCTTTATACGTCAGGCACAGATCACCTTTGAGCAGGCGGTATGCCACTGAGTAGAGCTGGAGTTTCTTTAACCTGGCAGCATATGACATCTGTTTGAGCTCTTTGATCTTCTTGGTGAGGTACTTTTGGGGTCTTTTCAGTTGCTGCAGGTGTCTGGTAAGGTACATCCCAAAAGGGGCATTGTACTCAGTTATGGGCCTGATGAGGGATGAGTAAAGAGGCACGATGACCTCCCCTGATCTAGATGTGAATCCCTTCATGATTAGGTGGGCTATATAAAATGTTTTTATAACCACTTTGGCCACGTGGTTGTCAAATGAGAGATTGCTATCAACTTGGGTCCCCAGGTCCCTAATTACTTCTTCTGTACTTAATGGATTACCACCTATGTGGTAATTTGTGGGCACTTTGTTTTTGCCAAAGGGGATGACTATACACTTTTTGGCGTTTAGCTTGAGGCCATGGCTCTGGCACCAGTTGTCTGTTTCTATGAGGCCCTTTTGGAGGATGCTTGTGTCGGCTGGAGAGTTGATTATGGCACCCAGTTTGCAGTCATCTGCGAACTTGGTCAGCCACAGTCCTTCTGTGTTGGCCTGTACCTCCGAAAAATATATACCGAAAAAGAGAGGTCCCAGGACTGAGTCTTGTGGGACACCACTTGTAACTGGTTTGGAGTGTGACATGGCTCCAGCAATTCCAATCATGTGGGTTCTGTCCTTGAGCCAGTTTGCAACCCATCTAGTGACATAGGGGTTTATATTTAAGCTGCTGAGCTTATCTATAATGCCCAAGTGGGGTATTGTATCGAAGGATTTTGCGAGGTCTAGGTAGGCTGTGTGGACCACCTTCCCCTCGTCAATGGCCTTGGTGACTGTTTCAAAGAAATCGACCAGGTTTAAGAGGCAGGATCTGCCCTTAACAAAGCCAAACTGGGTAGGATCCAGTGTCTGTAGGTCCCCAATATCTTTATTTATGAGGTCCATGATGGTCCTTTCCATAGCTTTGCAGACCAAGCTAGTCAGGCTTATGGGGTGATAGTTTCCAGGATCCGTTGAGGCACCACCTTTGTGGAGAGGGACCACTGTTGCTGTACGCCACTCTTTGGGTACATATCCTGTAGTAAGGCTGAGATTGATCAGTAGTTTTATGTTTGGGTTTAGCTCTTCTTGGAGTTCATGTAGGACGCAGCCCGGGACACCGTCTGGTCCCATTGATGCTGTGTTTTTTGCTTTGAGAGGGCGGCTCTTACCTGAGCATCTGAGATGTCAGGAGGGCAGCACTCTGCTGGGAAAGATATTTGCCCTTTTGGTGGGGGGGGTTTGCGCTGAACCTGTCAGCTAGGATGTTGACAATGTCTGTGGGTTCGATGTATTTTTTGTCATTTTGGACTAATTCTGAGCATATCTGGGAATTCCCACCCAGGTTCCTAACATAACTAAAGAAAGCCTTGTGATTATCCTTAGTGTCCTGTGCAATTTTTCTCTCGAAGCTGGCCTTAGATGATTTTATGAGTGCCCGTAGTTTTTTGCTAATACTGATCAGAGATGCCTTCCCTTTTTGGGATTTTGGTCTATCATGTAGTAGCTTCCTCCTTCTATTGTATAGTTTGTTTATGGCTGGGGTCCACCAGACAGGACGTCTGCCTTTGGAGGATTGGGTCTTGGTTTTATTTGGGATTGCATGATCCATGCATTCCTGAAGGTGTTCATAGAATGCGTTTATAAAGGATTCTGCGGTCTGGACCATATTTTCCACAGGCTCGGGGGCTTTGAAGGATTCCACCTTGGTTTTGAGAAGTGTGAAATTTGCTTTAGAGATGTTTTTCACTGTGGTTTTCTGGGCAGGGGGTGGGGTCGGGATGTGAATATCCAGTGAGATTAGTTTATGGTCTGATCTTACCAGTGAGGGATACACTTTTAGTCTGGAGCATAGAGTCCCCATGTTGGTGATGATCAGGTCCAGTATGTTTTCCCCTCTTGTGGGAGTGGTAACAAGTTGTTCCATAGCATTTGAGTTTATAAATTCTAGGAACCTTTGGGCTAGGGTGTTGGAGCTAGAGTAATGCTCCCAGTCTATGTTTGGGTAGTTGAAGTCGCCCAATATAATGGTGTTTGGAGAGACCTTCATATTTTCCAGTGTTCTCAGGAAGGCCGAGTGGGGTTCCTGGGTTTGGGAGGGTGGTCTGTAGCAGGCTATAAACTGGAAGGCAGTGTTACCCACTGTTAGTTGCACATGGATAGTCTCTGATGCTTCGTGCTATGCCACCAACCTGGAGGTGTGGGTATCTTTGACGAATATTGATACTCCCCCTCCTTTTGTGGTTTGGTCCAAGTTTTGGGGCCGAAAAGCATGGTATGAGGTATAACCTGGTAGTGCTAGGGTGCTCTCGGGAGCCTTGAACCAGGTTTCTGTTACTGCACAGATATCAATGTTCTCCATGCTAAGGAGAGTTTCGAGTGCGTGCATCTTGAGGTTTAGACTTCTGGCGTTGAGTAGCATTACTCTTAGTTTCTTATCCCTTGTGATACCTATGGAGATGGGTTTTTCTTTTGAGCCCTGCCTAAAAAAGGCACTATGGGGGAAGCAAGAGCCTTTGCCAATATCCAAAAGCCCAAGGGTGACAGGTGCAAGCCGTCCCTAGCGAAGCATCGTGGCTTGTCGAGCATGTCATCCCAGGCTGACAGGTATTGGATCCCCTTTGAATGACACCAATAAGCCAATTGTTGAAATTGATCATCTTGTCTTCATATTGTGGCATCATTCTTGGTGAGAGTAAGATGCTACTTAAGGTCAGGGTCATACCAGCCTGGGCTACATGCTCAGAGAGCTCCTCTATGTCTCTTTTCATGTAGTCCAGGGAGGTATGTCTCAGGTCATTCACACCAGCATGGACAATGACCGCGTCATATTTGTACTTGCCTTGGAGTGACCTGAGTGCTTGTGTTATGTGGCAGATCCTAGCGCCCGACAGGCAGCTCACCGTGACCTTCTCCTTGTTCAGCTTGGTGAGTGGGACGTCAGTGTGCCTGATGATAGAGTCACCTATTACAAGTGTGTCAGGTGTGTTGTTTAGCCTTAAGGGCTGTGACTGTTCGGCACATATCCTTCAAGGACACTGTCAACTGAGCCCGTCATGCTGGTAAAATTGTCTCTTCACTATTTCTTGATCTTTCTAAAGCTTTCAATACTATATCCCCCTCTCTACTTCTAACAAAACTCTCTAACATAGGTACCACACCTCAAACTCTAAACTGGTTCACTAATTACCTCACTAACAGGCAACAATCAACTAAATGGCAGAACTCCTATTCTCCTTTCCTAAACATCACCACTGGTGTTCCTCAAGGCTCCATTTTAGGCCTACTTCTGTTTAGCATATTCATCAATAACTTCCACACCACACTCTCTCAAGGCTCAGTCATCCAGTACGCAGATGACTCCACTATCATCTGCACTGCAAACAACTCCTCAGAACTACACCAACTCATCCAAAACATCCTTACCTCCACCAAAATTTGGATATCTGGTAATCTTTGCCCCCAAAAAGTCCACACCCCAACAAAAAGAGAACCACCATTCAATCCCTAAATGGTACCACCATCGATATTGTACCTAGCACAAAACTCCTAAGTGTCATCATAGACGAAAACCTCACATTCGACCTGGACATCCAGTCCAATGTCAAAAAGTCACATCAAAAGCTTGGCACTCTCTACCAACACAAACATCTACTCAGTGCATCAGCCTGACTTTCCCTTGCCTCTTCTTTTCTATTACCCTCTCTTTTATATGGTGCCCGCCTTCTCACCAGCATTCAGTCCTCTCAAGTCCAAACTAGACTCATGCTACAACAAAACTGCTAAGTTTGTAACTAATGCCTTCTACTCATCCCACCACTGCTTATCATTATGCAACCTAAAATGTCTTGAACTCCCCAACTATCTCACCTTTATCCAACTAACTACAGCTCACAAACTCATTCATAATTCATCCATGTGCCCTGCTCTATCTTCTGTACTTACTTTATATCATCCTAACAGATCACTCCGATCCAACAATCAACTGCTCGTAAATGTAGAAAAACCCAAACATTTGGCCGACCAGATGCTTTACTCTTCTACCATTGCAAAACTTTGGAACTCCCGCCCCCAACACTTAGATCCACCTGCTCAGTAACCCTCTTCAAGACATCTCTGAAATAACACCTCTCCTCATCTTGGCTGCACACATGTCCTAACACCACATCTCATATAACCTAACTTCAACCTTCAAGACTACTCTCACCCTTACTCTACTACTCTGGCATCCTCCTTTCACATCCACCTGTCTTTTTACTTACTCCATCTCTTCATCCTGTCCACTTCCCTCTACTACTAACCCTCACTGTCCTACCATTGATCCTACCTGTCTACTTCCTTTTCATCCTAACTCTTATAGACCTACCACTGAACCATGCAAGACATTCAGGTACTCTCGAAGCCTACTTTAATGTCATACCACCACTTATATCTGCAACAATATCCACTGACTTTGCTAATTCCTGCAACAGGACTCATATAGCCTATTGCTCAGCTATTACACCTCCTAAACTTGTAAAAATTTTAAGTACCTAGTCTCTAATTAATTCCTATATCTGCTTTGCACCCACTGCTTGATGTCCTATATAAATTTTGCTAGCTGAGAACTACTCATATTGAATGTTCTCATGTATATACTCTGTATTGCTTGTATAATATCTTTGATTTGAGAATGATTATTTATGCACTGTTTTTTTCACCAATTGTATAAGCTGCCAATAATATGTACTAAATGTCTTTATTAATGTAAATTCTGTATTGTATGTGAAATGTCTTATATGTAGAGCTTTTCTCCCCGGGACTCCACTGAAAATGGGCACTTCTGGCCCAGCTGGACCATCCCAGTAAACAAATGCAAATAAATAAATAAATAAGAAAAAGAAAGAAAGAAAGAAAGAAAGAAAGAAAGAAAGAAAGAAAGAAAGAAAAAGAAAGAAAGAATAAATATATTTGTTGTTTGTCATTCCATTTCTAGGCACATAATTGCACAAAAAAATGTCCTCCAACATTTCACGCATTAAATGTCATTAAAAAAACTTTTAAGATTAGGATTAAATATTTAATTGGAAAATATAGCCATCAGCTACTTAATAATTCAATCTTTGTTTAATAAGCACTGTATTGACTCCTGTCTACCTAATCAATAAAAGAACAATGAAAACACATATATTAGTTTTGCCAAGCTTTTGAAAATTTTTATCTAAGATGAATATTGTGCTTAATGTAGTATGTCATGCTGTCGCACTCAGGGTACTATTTTATACATGAATGAATTGACTATTTGTTCCCAGGAATCCCTTGCAATAGCTATTTATACATGACATTGGTTTGTTTGACAAACACTGTTTTCTTTTTCATTCTATTGTTTAACTTTCTTAAAGAAAATTATGTTATTTACAAACATAACCCAGGAATAAAGTAAAATAAAATTAATAATGTGGAAATAAAATTTGGTTAAATGTCATAAACTGTCAGTCAGAAGCTGACCACTGACATTGTTATATTTATCTTAACTCATAATCCATCCTCTCTATATGTAGTAAGTTATACAGTATGGCTCATTTCCAATTCATTTTGGCGTCTTACTGTGGCCTTATGACAAAATCCAGCCCAGGTCTTGTCAAGTATTATGACAGACAATATGATACCAGATTCATTCTATATCTGATTAAAAATCAGATTTTTAAACTATAATGAAAAATACAAATAAAAAGGTTATTTCATAATTCCCCAGGAAATATGGTGCAGTCAGGAAGTTTAATATAATTGTCATATAACTGTAGATATGACAGCTGTAAGACTTGCCTTTTTATTTAATATTCTAGGTTTTAATGCTTCCTAATTTCAACAAGCCAGCACCCTAATATGCCTCAGCTGAAGAATATAGTTGCATAGTTTCACTATAAATGTAAACGCAGTGCAGAAGCAATATCAAAAATCATCTAGTAAGGTATGCCTTATGTTTTATACATTTGCTGTTGGCAGAAGATAAACTATATATACACAGATAATTAAAGTAGGACAGCAGTATTGCACCCAGTGACAGTATTATAAGCAGTATGTCACACAGTGACAGTATCATAAGCAGTATCTCACCCAGTGACTATTATAAGCAGTATCTCGCCCAGTAGCAATATTATAAGGAGTATCTCATCCAGTGACAGTTTTATAAGCAGTATCTCATCCGGTCACAGTATCATAAGCAGTATCTCACCCAGTGACAGTATCATAAGCAGTATCTCGCCCACTGGCAATATTATAAGCAGTATCTCACCCTGTGACAGTATCATAAGCAGTATCTCAACCAGTGACAGTATTATAAGCAGTATCTCACCCAGGGACAATATTATAAGCAGTATCTCAACCAGTGACAGTATTATAAACAGTATCTCCCCCAGTGACAGTATTATAAGCAATATCTCACCCAGTGGCAATATTATAAGCAGTATCTCAACAAGTGACAGTATTATAAGCAGTATCGTATCCAGTGATAGTATTATAAACAGTATTTCACCCAGTGACAGTATTATAAGCAGTCTCTTGCCCAGTGACAATATTTTAAACAATATTTCACCCAATGACAGTATTATAAGCAGCATCTCATCCAATGACAGTACTATAAGCAATATCTTACTCAGTGAATGTATTATAAGCAGCATCTTATCCAGTGACAGTATTAAAAACAGTATCACACCCAGTGACAGCATTATAAGCAGTATCTCCCCCAGTGACAGTATTACAAGCAGCATCTCACCCATTGACAGTATTATAAGCAATATCTCATCCAGTGACAGTATTATATGCAGTATCTTGCCCAGTGACAGCATTATAAGCATTATTTCACCCAGTGATAGTATCATAAGCATTATATCTCCCAGTGACAGTATTATAAGAAGTTTTGTACCAGTGACAGTATTATAAGAATTTGCACCAGTGACAGTATTATAAACAGTATCTCACCCAGTGACAGTATTATAAGCAGTGTCTCACCCAGTGACAGTATTATAAGCAGTATCTCGCCCAGTGGCAATATTATAAGCAGTATCTAATCCAGTGACAGTATTATAAGTAGTATCTCACCAAGTGACAGTATTATAAATAGTATTTCACCCAGGGAGAATATTATAAGCAGTATCTTGCCCAGTGGCAATATTATAAGCAGTATCTCATCCAGTGACAGTATCATAAGCAGTATCCCACCCACTGGCAATATTATAAGCAGTATCACACCCAGTAACAGTATTATCAGCAGTATCTCACCCAGTGGCAATATTATAAGCAGTATCTCATCAAGTGACAGTATTATAAGCAGTATCTCATCCAGTGACAGTATTATAAGCAGTGTTTCATCTAGTGACAGTATCATGAGCAGTATCTCACCCAGTGACAGTATCATAAGCAGTATCTTGCCCACTGGCAATATTATAAGCAGTATTGCACCCAGTGACAGTATTATAAGCAGTATCTCATCCAGTGAGAGTATCATAAGCAGTATCTCTCCCAGTGGCAGTATTATAAGCAGTATCTTGCCCAGTGGTAATATAAGCAGTATCTCATCCAGTGATGGTATTATAAGCAATATCTCACCCAGTGACAGCATTATTAATAGTATCTCACCCAGTGACAGTATTATAAGCAGTATCTCACCCAGTGGCAATATTATAAGCAGTATCTTATCCAGTGATAGTATTATAAACAGTATTTCTCCCAGTGACAGTATTATAAGCAGTGTCTTGCCCATTGACAATATTTTAAACAATATTTCACCCAGAGACAGTATTATAAGCAGCATCTCATCCAATGACAGTACTATAAGCAATATCTTACTCAGTGGCAGTATTATAAGCAGCATCTCATCCAGTGACAGTATTATACGCAGTATCTCATTCAGTGACTGTATTAAAAACAGTATCACACCCAGTGACAGCATTATAAGCAGTATCTCTCCCAGTGACAGTATTATAAGCAGCATCTCACCCATTGACAGTATTATAAGCAGTATCTCATCCAGTGACAGTATTATAAGCAGTATCTCACCCAGTGACAGCATTATAAGCACTATCTCACCCAGTGACAGTATCATAAGCATTATCTCACCCAGTGACAGTATTATAAGAAGTTTTGCACCCGTGACAGTATTATAAGCAGTATCTCACCCAGTGACAGTATCATAAGCAGTATTTCACCAAATGACTGTGTTATAAGCAGTATCTCGCCCAGTATCAATATTATAAGCAGTATCTCATCCAGTGACAGTGTTATAAGCAGTATCTCATCCAGTGACAGTATTACATGCAGTATCTCATCTAGTGACAGTATTATAAGTGGTATCTCACCCACTGTCAATATTATAACCAGTATCGCACCCATTGACAGTATTATAAGTAGTGTCTCACCCAGTGACAGTATCACAAGCAGTATCTCACCCAGTAACAGTATTATAAGTAGCATCTTACCCAGTGACAATATTATAAAAAATATTTCACCCAGTAACAGTATTATAAGCTGTATCTCATCCAGTGACAATATTATAAGCAATATCTTATCCAGTGACAATATTATTGGCAGTATCTTATCCAGTGACAGTAATGCAAACAATATTTCACCGATTGATAGTATTATAGTCAGTATCTCACCCATGATAGCATTATAAACAATATCTCTCCCAGTGACAATATTATAAGCAGCATCTCACCCAATAAGAGCACATTTTTGCAGGGGGGCATGCCCTCTCCACCACCTACACCCCCTGCTAATTAATAATACCAACTCTGAGATCACACTACAGTGAGGAAAATGGTGAATATACTGTTCCCTGCTATACTGCGATCTCCATTTAAATGGTTCAAAGTTTCAAAACTTTGATCTTATGGTCTCAACTATACGAAATTTGAAGTATATGTAAAGGTATATGTGTATATCTATGCATGACACATAAGCTGCAAGCCACATCTGCAAGAATCAAACCCATGCCATCAATGTTGTCAATGGGCTGTGAATTTACTGGAGTGCAACACAGAAAGACATGTCACACATGCATCCTGTAGAGCACCTTGAAGGGAAGTCTGTACTGTCAAATTCAGATAGGTATGTATCCCAAAGAATAGTTCTGTATGGCTGACAAGATGTGTGTGAGCTCACTGTACTAAATGTGATACAGTTGACTAATGCATCCCTTGCTGACATAGGTATAGGACATATGGAAAACAATACTTGCAAACAACACACTATTATGACTGGATTCCCAACACACAGCTGTGTAATGCATGCATCTGCCATATGTAATGTCAATGGATATTGTCTGAAGCATCTGCAATTGATATGTGTATTAAGGAATGATCCATTATCATGAATGGTACAACAGTATGTGAGACTGATGACAATGCATTAGCTATGCCCATGTGCACGGAAGCTACAGCAGTGCAATATCTAGCATCAATGATTGAGGAAGGTGTCACTGTGATATTGTCCACATACACACTGTGGTCCTCTGCCATAAACAAACTCTCCAACAGAAGAAAGAAACTGTTGCAAAAAAGAGTAAAATCCCATGACTGGTGGAACTCCCTGGTCAACCTCAGTAAGAAGCTGAGATCCCTCATAAAATCCTCCAAAGCTAGTTACAAAAACAAAATTGCCACTGACTCTAAAGACAACCACAAAGCATTCTATAGCTATGTCAAGAATCTAAATGGGAACACTCAGATCTGCTCTGAGTTACAGCATAATGGCACTAAATATACAGAACCAAATGATATTGCCAACATCCTAGTAGATAGGTTCAGTGCTAACTTTACCCCCCTCTCATCCCCTAGAGGGCCCATCTCTATACCGGAAAAATGCAAAGTTCCTATAATCACGGCTGCATAGGTAAAAAACACACTCTCCAAAGCCAAGAACACAGCATCCATGGGACCTGACAATATCCCAGGCTGCGTTCTACATGAACTACAGAATGAACTGGCACCCTACCTAAGCACCATATTCAATAATAGCCTCACCTCAGGCTTTGTACCCACTGAATGGCGCACCATGACAGTTATCCCACTCCACAAAGGGGGAGCCACGACGGACCCTGGGAACTACTGCCCCATTAGCCTGATGAGCCTAGTCTGCAAGGCCATGGAACATATCATCATGGAACTCATAAACAAAGACATTGGTAATCTCCAAACTCTGGACCCTACTCAGTTTGGATTTGTAAAAGGCAGATCATGTCTCCTAAACCTGATTGACTTATTTGAAGCAGTCACCAAAGCCATAGATGAGGGTAAAATGGTTCACACAGCTTATCTAGATCTCGCCAAGGCTTTCGACACCATCCTCCACTCTGGAATTATAGATAAGCTCACTAAACTAGGTATAAATCCCTATGCAACAAGATGGGTTGCCAACTGGCTCACGGTCAGAACCCACACTGTGAAAGTAGCGGATTCCAAATCCGACATCAGACCAGTGACAAGTGGAGTACCACAGGGTTCAGTCCTGGATCCTCTCCTGTTTGGTATCTACTTCTCTGAAGTGCAGACCAACACAGAAGGTCTTTGGCTAACAAAGTTTGCAGATGACTGAAAACTAGGAGCCATAATCGAAACTCCTAACGATGTGGACATACTACAAAAGGGCCTCACTGAGACAGATACCTGGTGTCAAAGCCATGGCCTGAAGCTCAATGCCAAAAAGTGTATTGTCATCCCCTTTGGTAAAAACTCTGTACCCATGAATTACCACATAGCTGGTAGTCTACTTAATGCTGAAAATGTGATAAGAGACCTTGGGACACAGGTGGACAGTAGTCTCTCCTTTGATAATCACATCGCCACAGTGGTCAGGAAATCCTTCTATGTGGCTCATCTCATCACAAAAGGATTCTCATCCAGAAGAAAAGAGGTCATTGTTCCCCTCTACTCATCACTCATTAGACCCATTATAGAGTACAACGCTCCTTTTGGTATGTACCTCACAAGACATCTACAACAACTGGAAAGACCACAGAAATACCTCACAAAGAGGATTACTGGCCTCAAACAGATGCCCTATGCAGACCGTCTCAAAAAGCTACAGCTTTACTCCATCGCATATCGCCTACTCAGGGGCGATCTATGCCTAACATACAAAGCTATGTCAGACCCAGAGCTGTTGGACATGCTCCACTTAAAGAAATCCCAATCCCTCCGAGCTACACGCTCTAGGGGCCTTAACCTTGTCACCACAATAAACAGAACATGCTGGAGGGATAGATTCCTGTCCCAGAGACTTCCCATACTCTGGAACAGACTACCTATCGATGTCAAACAGAGCTGCTCATTAGCACTCTTCAAGAAAAATCTTGATGATTGGATGGGAAATGGGAAGTTCACCCCGGGGATCACTTCTGTGGCTCTGCTCGACAGGGGCACAGGAAAATAATTTTCTTGGGTGGCGAAAGCCAGGGTACATTTTTTGGTTAGGCTTGTATGGGCCCTAGGGCCAATAGCCTAGTACCTACCTATGAACCTATACCAAACAGTACATGTAGCACACTCGATAAGCACGTCAAACCTTAAGATGTGCCATACGATTACTATCCCCCTGACATTGCCAGTGAAAATGATACACTGCCATGAAACCCTGACAGTAGTTTGTGTCCATGCAAACTATTGAGTGGTAATACTGATGTGATGTACTGGTACATCCATGATGCTATACAGTTACACTATAGCTGTACCAAGGATATAATTTGATTTCATAGGTTCGTAGTTGAATAGCAGACTAATGTTCCAAGATTCTGTAAAAGCCACGACATATGAGTTTCACAATTTTCAATAGCTAGTTGAATGACGTTCACACAGGTATGACCCTCTGCTATGTTATGTAAGAGCAACTGCCTCTATCCATAAGGAACATGTGCTCAACTCCAAGAGTATAATTACAATTAACCATCCATTCAGCTAGGTTGCATTTGAAGAGAGTCAGGAAAGGCCTTTGCTTTACATGAATGTGAAGCTTGTTCTGGAGAAGAAGAAGTAGGGTCTGAGAGATGTAGCTATCTTACCAACATGATTTATTATGTTAGAAGCTAGGTTAACATCCTTGGAACGAGTGACCTTCATGCAGTTTGCTTTATGAATGTGTAGCACTTTCATCAGGGTCAAATTGGAAACAACCCTGTATGTCAGACACAAATTGGCCCTTATTAGTCTGTAGGGTACAGAATAAAACAATAGGGCTTTCAATCTTTCCACCTAGGACTTGTTTTTTATGCCTTGCATCTTCATTGTGTGAAGACTCTGGGGTTGTTCCAGCTGTTGTAGATGTGTGGTGAGTTACATGCAAAAGGGTGCATTGTACTTAACTATTGGTGAGATGAGGGAAGATTACAATGGAATTATAACAGCCTTTGACCTGGATGCCATGCCCATATTTATGAGTTGTGCTACAAAGAAGGGATTTGTCACCACTGTGGACACTTGGTGGTCAGACTTCCTATTACTATCTACCTGAGTACCCAGATCATGTAACACTGGGTTTACTCACAGGGGTGTACTGTCTATATTGTAATTATTTATCATTTTGTTGACCGGGAAAGTCCAACTAGGACAGAGCCTATTTTCAGCAGAGGTCTGGGGAGAAACACTCGAGATGCATGTTTTTGGATTGTGGGAAGAAACCCATGAGAATACAGGGAGAGCATGCACACTCCACACAGAAGGCACCCCAGCCAAGAATCGAACCAGAGAACCTCTTGTTGTAAGGCAACAATGTTAACTGCTTCACCACTGTGCTGCCCACTTAGCTTAGGTATTTGATTTTCAGAAGGGAACAATTATGTTTAGTGGTCATTTAGTCTATTTCCACGGCTCTGGCAACAATCATTTTTTTTGTTAATGCTTTCTGCTGTACATCAATGGCATTATTGGATTCAAGGATTGTCCATGATTTGGAGTCATCTGCAAAGAAGGTCAGAAAAAGGATGTCTAAGTTTATCTTGACTTCTGGGAATTAAATACCAAACAGCAAAGGACCTATTACAGAATGCAGTAGTACTGCCCTGGACACTGGCCTCTTGCCAGAGGAGAATTCACTCACTTTGGCAGTATGTGTCATGTCTGTGATCCATTTGGCTACCCACTTGACAACACAGGGGTTTATGCCCAGCTGAGACATTTTGTCTGTAATACCTGAGTGTGCAATTGTGTCAAATGCCTTGGCCAGATCAGGTTAGGTAGGATGCAGTCTTTCTCTCATCTATGGCCTTGGTAACCTTCTTGAAGAAGTCAGCAAAATTTAATAGACATGATCTAGCCTGAAGGAATCAAAAATAGGTTGGGTATACAGTCAGGAGATTACCTATGTACTTGATGATAAGATCCATGATGATTATTTCCATTGCTTTACAAATGAGACAAGTCAGGCTTATGTGTCTTTAATTCCCTGTGTTGGGTGATGCCCCCACCCATCTTGTTCAGATAGATGACTGTTGCTGCCCACCATTCAGGTGATGCTCCCCCCACCACCTTGTTCAGATGAATGGCTTTTGCTGTCCAATATTCTGCCAGAACATAGCCTGTCTGGAGGCTGTGGTTAAGTAGAGCGCCAACTGTGTCTGCTAGGTCAGGTTTTAAGTTATTGAAAAGGCAACCTGGGATGCTGTCAGACTCAGGGCCCACTGATGTTGTGTTTTTAGCCATTAGAGAGCTCACACATGAGCTTCTTTCTTGAGAAAATAAGCTGAGTAATGTTTGCATTTATACTTTGAGGTGATGACCAGTGGGGACAGGTGGGTGAAGGTTGATCCAAATTTATCAGCCAGCAGGTTGGTTATTGTCTCTGTTTGAGTATGTGTGGTGCCATCCTCAACATCTCTGTGCATAGCTCTGTATTCCACTTAAGATTTTGTACTTAGTTAAACAATGATTTGTGACAACACCTGCAGAAACAACCTTGGGTATGCATCATATGCCACACAGTGGAACTGTTAACATTGTCATACAACTATACGGCTTTTTCATGTCATTACACCAATTGTACATTATACGCCTATAAGCTTATGAGAGAGCCCTGATACCATATATGGACACATTACAAATTATTTGGAACAGTTAATGACACAAAAGCTAACAGTCACACAATGCTGTTGGGAACATATGAATAATTCTTGTGAACATAACACAATAGTGCATACAATTAATTCCTCAAGGTTGCAAGTAAATCTGAACTTGTTATATGTTTGTGTATATAACAGCAATACAGCATGTGGATGAAACAAGGTGCACATGCCCCTGTAATCAGTATGATTTAATATTGCTGTATGTCACATAGCATTTCATGATGGTATATGTTCACATGCACATCTGTGCCATAATGCAGTTGTTACTGTGATGGTTGAATGAGAACTGTTTAGATACTCCACTACAAGAACACATGCCTTACTAAAACAACAATATGCATAGCATCATCCCATGGCAACAGTCTTCAGGAGGCATATTGCTACAGCTGTTATGGAAGGAACATGGAATCAAATGGCAACAGTGGCCATTAATACATCAGCTCAACTCACAGATTGCAATACACTGTTGTATGGCTACTGTACTTACACAGGTCATCGGAGCACATATGGATGACAGCGACATTGACACATGCAATGTTTATAGTATCATAGGACATTACTAGGCTAACAGCCCACATCAAATAAAACCCTAACCATTGTTATACCATTTAAACTAAAATTGCTGTATGATGGAAGATAGTAGTGGTAGATGTGTGGCAAAGATGGCTAACTGAGAACAGCAACTGGTGAAGGCTCTGTGACTGAAAACATTTCTTTGACAGAAAATATAATCAAAAAAATTGCAATTTGGAGATACTTGTTAACTAATTTTATTCACTAATAGAGTAAAGATTTATAACCTCAAGTTCTTCAAAAGCTGTAATTTTCCTATCAGGATTTCAACTGCTTGGTTAAGACTAAACAGACTTCAACATGAGCTACTAAAGAAGTGGTACTCAGGATTCTCATGTTAGCAGTCCCCAATGTCTAGTATGCAGGATGTATTCTCTAAAATGGGCAAACTGGGTATCAAAATAGAGTTTTAATGAAGAGACTGGAAAACAGATGGAACATTTAGAAATTCTTATTAAACAACAAAGTGCACAAATCAGCAGCATGGAATACGCTTTAAGTGATCACGAAGGGAGAATAACTGGAGGTGAGTCTCAGACTGAATTTCTTTTAAAACAAAATTACTGGCTCATAGGAAAAAATCAAAGATTTTATTGATTATTTATTTATTTATTTATTTATTTATTTATTTGTTTGATATTTGTTGACAAGAAAAGTCCGACTGAGCTAAAGCCCTTTTTTAGTGGAAGCCTGGGGAGAAAAGCTCCACAGAGAAATGCAAGTTTAGTAAATACAAAAGTATAAAAGTCAAACATAATAGGTACATAACATTATGAAACATGTCTATTTACAGAGTTAACATCTGAGCAGTATTACACAGAGCAAAATACATAAAAATTATGTAACGTGATTTAAGAATAGCATATTTTGAGAGAGTATGGTGAATTGTTACAAAAGAGTGCAGGGTAGCAAGCCTAAAAGTAAAAAAAGAGTTAACAGAGAGATAGACTGCAGTTAAGGCTGGAGGCAGGGGTGTAGCCAGAAATTCATATTTTGTACTCAAACTTCATTTTGCTGTCCCCCTTTGCCTACTCATCATTTAAAAATGTACTCATCCCTCAAAAAGCTGCTCCTATACACTTTGGAAAGGGTTATATTATTTTCAACTGTCTCCATTTATAAGAAAAAAGGGGCTATTTTAAGAGGTGTATTCCTATCATGTAAACATGTTTTGCATGGTTGCATACAACAGAACTTAGTTTAGAGATATCTAAATATTCTATGCTGTTGCACGTATAATGGTACCAGAAAGATGCTCAGAAAAAAATTTACTCATTTGAATACACTATGCCTAGGGACACCCTTGGTTGGGGGTTAAGAGAAGTTAGCCCCCAGGATTCATTAAGCTTCATGCAGGAATAATGTTATTCCTGCACAGAGCAGATTGTGGCCATGTAAAGCAGCAGCACACCTTGCATATTAATGAAGGCGCACTGCTGTATTCTCTACATGGACACGATCCATGTACAAGCGTAGGGGGCATGTCTATGCAGTGCATGGACACTAAAGATGCCCCCTGTGCTCAGAAAGTGCTGTATGGCACTTTCTAAGCCATACTGGTATAATATTAGAGCACAGCTGTAATATTATTTCAGTGTCCACGGGCACTGAAATGTAAAATAAATCATTTCAGTGTCCGCGGACACTAAAATAAAACCGGAAAACAAGAAAGAAATACAGGGGGTGTGTCACAGCTTCTGTGACACACCTCCTGTATTGCTAAAGTGCAGTATGGCACATCAACATTCTGCAGAAGCAGGAAATGTGTGCCAACACACACTGTACCGCTCAACTGTATAGATTTTTGCAGAATGTCCAGATCTGCATACCTCTCAACCTCTTAATGCCAGAAATCTGGACAAAGCTCGACAAAATGGGGGGACAAGCAGGGACATATTTTAAATATTGCCCTTATAAACTAAGTTGCTAGAGAGGAATAGGTTTTGTTTTAACATTTTGAAGGCTTTGAAGTCTAAAAATCAAATGTTATGTCATTATTTAGTGACTTTAATCCTGAGATCATCCCAGTGACCTGCCAGGAAAAAAGAGGAACAAGCCAAAATATCTGCCAAAACTCTGGACATTCTGTGAAAATCTGTACAGTTGAGATGTATGCAGATCTGTGCCCCAAATTCATGGTCCACAGTCCAGAACATGATGGTGATCTGGCAAATTAGTGGAAAAGCATTAACAGTGAAGTGGAAAATAGAGACATTTGAGTTCCAGACATCATACCCTTAAGAAAATCATGCTACATTAAAGCCTGTTAGTCTATCAACTTTCTAAGCTTGTAAGAGCAATACACAGAAAATGCTCCAGAAAGAAATGTGCAACCCCCTACAGTAAATAAAAATAAAACACATGTATTTTTTTCTGTCCGCGTTTAAGCGTAGCTGAGCGAGAGTACGTATCACTCAGCTATGCTCAGCCTAGCTTACATATCCCAATGAGCTAAATAGAAATATACAGCCAAAACAGTTTAAAGTGAAATGGGGTAGTGGTTAGAGCTTTTTGCTTAACAAGCAGCAGTTTGCTGTTTGAGTCCCCATTCAGTCCATTCAGTTTTATCTGTTAAAAAAGCACAAAAATATATTTTGTTATCAGTAGGTAGTGAATAATATATTTATTTGTTAACCAGGGTAGTGTAGCAAGTCCAAATGTGAGGTGTCACTGTAGTACAGATGTGAAACCCCCATATAAACACAAGTGTCCCATACAGCATTGCCACAAAATAAGTTATTGTAATGAAAACACATAGGGGGATGTAATGGAAGGTATGCATACATATCATAATATGTCATTTATGAGGAATCAACCCACAATGCTGATAGTTTGTAAAAGGAAAGCTGAACAATGCTAACTTGTGCTCAGCTATGCTTAGCCAGAATAAGCATTGCTTATACATAAATTCTAAGCAAGAAATAGTGTAGCTAAGCAGATTTGTGCTCTGGTAAGCAGTGCTTAGTATCTACCCCTCTAAGCAGTACTCAAACCAGCTAAGCGGGTTTGCCTGGTGCTTAGCTTAACTTAGCATATTGAAAACCATCCAATCACAGCAAAGGGTGGGAAATAGGCCATATTTAAACTTTGCAGGCAGGAATACAGCTCATAACTGGCTGTAGCTCCCCACTTTAGGCATTATGGCTAGTGTTGGAGAGGGTTTATGCTTTGGGCACAGCGCTGGGGCATACAGGAGTCCAAGGTTATGCTAAGACTCCTTGTTAAAACCATGATGTGACACTGCTGAAGAACCAGTACCAGGGCACCCAATACAAAGCAGAGGCCCAGAAAAGTCTTGCCCACGATCTCACCAGTGCCACTGGCATCCCTCGGACTGGTGAGCTGGTCCAGCACCTCTATGCTGACTTGAAGTGGAGGAAGAGGGAGCTCCTGGACCAGAGGGTCCAAGAAGCACGGCAGAGGAATGATGTCCCAGGCATGTGTAAGTATTCATATCAATAACCGTTTACCAAAGTCCAGCCTGTGTATGTGATAGATAAGTATGCATAAATGTTTATCTTTTTTACAGCTCTAGCTGAGCAGACTGTGAACCAGGATGCCCATGCAAACAGGCTGTTAAGGCTGTGTCGCGAGGCTGGCGAGTAACTATCTAGCTTGTAGTATTCATACCAAAGAAATATAAAGGAGTAGAATGTCACCTTGCAGTATTAAAAATGGGTATGGTTTGTACTGAATAAACAAGACAATATTACAGTAATAGTCTCATATAGGTTAATTGTTTTATCATGGTGTGGATGGGAGGAGAAATGGCGTAGGGGTTATCCTGAAGGAATAGTATGCTAAGAGTGTTTTGGAGGTGAAAAGAGTGTCGTACAGAGTGATATTTATGAAGCTGGAAATTGATGGTGTAATGATGAATGTTGTTAGTGCATATGCTCCACAAGTTGGATGTGAGATGGATGAGAAAGAAAAAAATTGGAGTGAGTTGGATGAAGTGGTGATGACTGTGCCCAAGTGTGAGAGACTGGTGATTGGAGCAGATTTCAATGGGCATGTTGGTGAAGGGAACAGAGGGGATGAGGAAGTGATGGGTAGGTATGGTGTTAAGCAAAGGAATGCAGAAGGTTGGATGGTAGTGGATTTTGCAAAAAGGATGGACATGGCTTTGATGAATACGTATTTTAGCAAGAGGGAGGAGCATAGGGTGACATACAAGAGTAGAGGAAGATGCACATAGGTGGATTATATCTTATGTAGAAGGGCCAGTCTGAAGGAGATTGGAGACTGTAAAGTGTGGCAGGGGAAAGTGTAGTTAGGCAGCATAGGATGGTGGTTTGTAGGATGACATTGGTAATCAAGAAGAGGAGGCTGAGTGTGAGGGTAGCACGAAGGATCAAATGGTGGAAATTGAAAAATGGTAATTGTGAGGTGGAGTTCAGGGAAGAGTTAAGACAGGCACTGGGTGGCAGTGAAAAGTTACCTAATAGCTGGGTAACTAGAGCAGAGCTAGTAAGAGAGATGGCTAGAAAGGTGCTTGGTGTGACATCTGGAAAGAGGATGGAGGACAAGGAGACCTGGTGGTGGAATGAAGAAGTACAGGAGAGTATACAGAGAAAGAGGTTGGCGAAGAAGAAGTGGAATTGTCAGAGAGATGAAGAAAGTAGACAAGAGTATAAGAAGATGAAGTGCATGGCAAAGAGAGAGGTGGCGAAGGCTAAGGATAAGGCGTATGAAGAGTTGTATGAAAGGTTGGACACTAAGGAGGGAGAAAAGGACCTGTACCGATTGGCTAGACAGAGGGACTGAGCTAGTAAAGATGTGCAGCAGGTAAGGGTGATAAAGGATAATGAGGGAAACTTACTCACACGTGAGGAGAGTGTGTTGAGCAGATAGAAAGAGTACTTTGAGGGGCTGATGAATGAAGAGAATGAGAGGGAGAGAAGGTTGGATGATGTGCGGATAGTGAATCATGAATTGCACTGGATTAGCATGGAGGAAGTAAGGATAGCTATGAAGAGGATTAAGAATGGAAGGACTGTTGGTCCAGATGACATACCTGTGGAAGCATGGAGGTGTTCAGGTGAAATGATGCCTAAGGAATGGAGAAAAAGTGTTTTGGTACCGATACTCCAATACTTTCAAACCTCATAACCCCCTATAAAAATCTTACTAACTTATGATCATCAAATAAACTGTTAGTTAGCATAAGTAAGTCAAACAACATGGCAGGTGATGCTCTGTTCTCAAACACTACTGGGAAAAACTGAAACCTTCTGCCTATTGAACTGACTTCTCTTCCTTCCCTACCCCTCTTCAAAGAAAAACTGAAAATTCTCCTCAGAACAAACTGGTTATGCCCTTGTAGCAACCCTGACTAACCTATCACCTCTGCTTTTGTATTTCTGTTTTTGTCTTGGAGCTTTTCTCCCTGGGCCTCTACTGAAAATGGACATATATCCAGTTAGACTGGCCCGATCAACAAATGTAAAATAAAATAATGCTGTGTTAACCACTGTTTTCCACACTGTGCTATGTCAAAAGTTATATATAGGAATGTATGCATAAGAATGTCGTAATTACTAGGTCAGATTGTACAACCAAGAGAGAATTAGAAAGAAAACATTCAAGAAAGAGACAGCAGTTTCTCAATATCTTGTTCTGGTAAAACACAAACTTGTATTTATTGCAGAAACAGCCACGGTTCGAATCCCAGGAGTGGTAGTAAGCTGTATGCATAAGTTTACCTAGGAATTTGTGAGTATGTGTAGAAACAGTCAGGTAGTGTTAACAGAAATTTCCTCCACAGGTCTTCTAAGAGAAGGTATAAAGTATCTATAAGAAGGCTGCAGTTATACCATGGCCGACACCCACAATCCAACTCCAAGGCTGCAAATGACAGCAACATAAGTACATACACCAAGTCCTCTCCCCCATGAAAGGTTCAAAAGTGTCATGCTGTCACAGCTACTGGTCCCTGCTGCCAACAACCAGGGTGACTGATAGAAATCAGGGCAGAGTATGGCAGTAAAGCGCGAGTGCACACACACACACACACACACACACACACACACACACACACACACACACACACACACACTATGAGTGCACATATGTAATCCTGACTATGTGAATATGGGTAGAAACAGTAAGGTAGTGTTAACAGAAATTTCCTTCATAGGTCATCCAGCTAAGAGAAGGTATAAACTAGCTATAAGAAGTCTGTAGTTTTACTGTGTCCAATACCTATGGCCCAACACCAAGGGTGCAAATGACAGCAAGATAAGTACATACACCAAGTGGTTTCCCCCAAGAAATGTTCAAAATTGTCATGCTGACACAGCTATTGGTCCTTGCTGCTAACAACCAGTGTGACGGATAGAACTCAAGGCAGAGTATGGCAGTAGTGCACGCAAACACACACAGACACACACACACACACACACACACACACACACACACACACACACACACACACACACACACACACAGTATGAGTACACATATGTAAGACTGACTAAGTGAATATGGGTAGAAACAGTCAGGTAGTGTTGACATCAATTTCTTCCACAGGTCTTCCAGGTAAGAGAAGGTATAAAGTAACTATAAGAAGGCTGTAATTATTCACTGTGTACAATACCACTGCCCAACCCAAGGCCATAGGTTGTTGTAATAATTTCTGTAGAGTAATGATCATTAAGCTGTGATCACTACAAGAATCTACATTTGTTAAGTGACATATCTCTCTCTCTCCCCCACCTTATCTTCACCAATAATTTAAACACATAGGTGAATGGGTATGTTTTCCACCAAACCTACCATTGGGACATGTGTCCTATTGTTCTACAAATGTTGATATATTTTCCAATTAATGTTCTCTGTTCAGATACTATCGCTGGTGGCCTGTTGCTATCAATGTAACCTGCACGCCGGTGTAATGCCCACTGTGGTTCCATATATGCATGTGTTCTGTTTGCTATGCAAATGCTCCATATCTCTTGTTTTGGGTTAATGAGAATACTCATGCAAGCTGTTATAACTAATCCTGGAATGTGTTTACCATTACTGACCAATACATGTTCTAAAACTGCATCACCATAGCATGTCTGGGAAGGCTGATCCCAGTGGATCCGCCTTTCCCGCCTCATCTGGCTGCGCCACCAGGCCCCAACACATCTTGGGACCCACCCCAGGACATCCTCTCTCCTGGTCCTGCACCACCTTTGTGTGGAACCGCCTCAGAGGATGGAGCTCGTCCCCCCTGGCATGGGTGCAGACAGGATCCTGTCACCTGAAGCCAGGTCTGGTGGTAGCAGGCTACGCAAAGAATTGGGAAGTCTGCTATGCCAGTTTGAAGGCAGCATGGTGCATTTAGAGGGTCAGCCTATCCCTCCTTCTCAGCCCCCAGCACAGCCACCTTTCAGGCCATGACGGTGCAGTGGTGACTGCCCATGGGTGGGGGACCTCTGTCCCACTGTATCCATTTGGAGGCTCAAGTGCTTCTGATTACCAAACACCCCTCCTCATCCAAGGTGTTTACCCACCCACATGTGTCATATACCCCCTCTGTTTGCTGTCTTATCTGTCTTGTCTGTATTCCTGCCCAGCCTACCTCCCCAAATATACCTACTATCCTTCCCCAACATTCCACTCTCACATTAGAGTGGTTTGAGTGTCGAAATTTACCTCCAAATTTAGTATATATGCACAGTTGTTGCTGCAGAAGAAATGGACCGCTATGGACCTCCCCTACACCCATCCTGCACATCCCTAGCTATCTTTTATATTGTTTTTCCCTCTTTGTGCCCCTTTTTTCACCACTTTCCTATCACCTCTTTTTTCTTTTCTTTTAAAGAAATTAGCACAGGGGTAAGCAGGAGTAAACAGTAGTAAGTGAGTGTAAGTCGGTTTGTGTGGTGCTAAGCAATGCCTACGCAGATTAAGCACTTTTAAGGCTAATTGTCTGTCAGCATAGTTAACCGGAAGTTAGCATTGCTTACGGCTGAGCAAACCCACTTACAACTGCTTAAAAGTGTGTGAATCACACTATATCCAACAGCCCTTGTTCTTCCTAGCAATAAAATAATAAGCACTTGGAAGTCTTGAACCCAGGACCCTCCAAACTACAGCAACTTACTACTTCACCATCGGAAGTGTAGATATGTCTGATGTTTTTTTAAACATATCATACATATCATTCAGTAGAGTCATTCAACAGTAGGGAAAAGGTTTGTTAAAATTAGTCAAGTTTTCTACATATATATATATATATATATATATATATATATATATATATATACACACATATATGGAAATATTAATATGCAATATATGTAGAGATATACACACAAAATATACACACACATATATATATATATATATATATATATATATATATATATATATATATATATATATAGATAGATAGAGAGAGGGAGAAGTAAATAAATACATATATATATATATATATATATATATATATATATATATATATATATAAATATCTCTGCATGTACCTAAAACAAAATCTCTCTCTCTCTCTCTCTATATGTATATATATATATATATATATATATATATATATATATATATATATATTTATAGTGGTATGGCGGTAGCTTTGTTACCTTACAGCAAGAGGTTCTCCCGTTCGATCCTCGGCGTTGCTTGGGAGTGCCTTCTGTGTGGAGTCTGCATGTCTTCCCCGCGGTTGGGTAGCGTTTGAAAGACATGCGTGTGTAAATGGGCATGCTTTCGTTGAAGGTTGGGCGTCAAGCTGGCACCTCGGCATTTCGTAAAAATCTGCTGCCAATCAATAGCAGACCGGAGTTCCGCTGTGGCAACCCCTTACTGGGAAAAAGCCAAAAAAACAAAGAAGAAGATGCACACACACACACACACATATATATATATATATATATATATATATATATATATATATATATATATATATTAATATATATAGATATATATATATATATATATATATATATATATATATATACATATATATATATATATATATATAGGTCCCCTTCAAAACATCTAAAACCCATAACATCTAATTTCATAACACTGAGACCAGACCATCTAAAACCCAAAATATCTAAAACCCATAACACTGAATTTCATAACATCTAACCATACAAATCACATAAAAATAACATCCCCTCCACATATAATGACATATAATGACACCAAACTACCAAATATACTTTTTCCTACATTTCTGCAGGGGGACTTGTTACAGTGGAGTTAGGAAATTAACTTTTTCCCACTGTAGAGTGATCTTGAAGTCGTTATATTTAATTTACAAGGGGAGGACAGAGCCCCCCACATGGGGGGGTGCAGGGGTGCTTGCCCCCCTGCAGAAACGTAGTAAAAAGTATGTTTGGTAGTTTGGTGTCGTTATATGTGGAGGGGATGTTATTTTCTTGTGATTTTTAGAGTTAGATGTTATGAAATTCTACTTTATGGGTTTTAGATGTTCTGGTCTCAATGTCATGAAATAAGATGTTATGGGTTTTAGATGTTTCAAAGTAGACCCACATATATATATATATATATATATATATATACATATATATATATATATATATATATATATATATATATATATATATATATAGTGCAGTTGGACATCAGATCCATACACTGAACCTCTTACTGCAACAAATCTGTCCAAAGTCTGTCAAAATGGGGGTCAATGGGCCCAAACTAGGGACCTCTTTTAATTATTGCCCTTATCCCTTCCTCTCCAGCAGCAACTGTTTTTCCTTGCAACAAAATAATAAGCCCTACTAAGATTTGAACTCAGGGCCCTGTAAACTACATTCAAAACGACATACCATTACACCATCTGAACTCTCTAAAACAGCAATGATTTTCCAAACAAATCAGTTTGTACAGTTATTCAACCGTAGAGAAAGGAGTCTGTAGACTCAGTCAGGTTCTCTATATGTATGTGTATATATATATATATATATATATATATATATATATATATATATATACAAATATATATATATATATATATATATGTAAGGAGATGCATATATGTGGACAAATCTATACATAATATATATATATATATATATATATATATATATATATATATATATATATATACAGAGAGAGAGAGAGAGAGGGAGAGGGAGAGGGAGAGAGAGAGAGAAAGGGAGAGAAAGAGAGAGAGAGCTATACATCTAAATTTATATTTACATATATGCATACTCACATAAATATAGAAAGGTGAATAAATACATAGACACACACACACAAACACACACACACACACATATATATATATATATATATATATATATATATATATATATATAATTGAAAATGTAAGCACAGCCTCCTATCTCAGAACGTGGTAAAATGCACCAGCATGACACCAAAAGTTCGAATAACAGAATGTTTAATCCAATAACAGAATAACACACTTGTAGTTAAGCGCTTTCATCCACTAAGGACTTCTTCAGAACACTTATTAAAAAAACTACTAGTCCATTAAATACATTAGAAATACATCACATGTCCTTCCTCCATTTAAAAATTTCTCCATTAAAAATTTAAAGTGCAAGTGCCTAAAAATGCCAGTGCATAATAAAAACCTTCCATTGATATAATCTCAATTAAATAACATAGTGCATTTGTATATGTTAAAATATGTCAACCACTGTGGCTGGTAGATTAAACACTTATTTACAATTATTTACAATTATTTGCAATTATCTAAAACAGGTTTTATGGAGACATGCTCATTGATACCAGGATACATGGAGGCATTTAATTTAACCTGCCACCTTACCTCCTTGTCACTCACTGCTTTTTTAACATCTCCACCCCTTACATTGGGTCTAACTATCTCTAGAATTCCAAATGTAAAGTTTGAACACTCCTTGCTGAGTTTTAAATGTTTCCATAAAGCATTGTTCTCGTCCTGCTTCTTGATGCTATATTGGTGATACTGATGAGGTAATTACAAAAGAACATTTCACATTGTTGTCAAAGGGGATGAAATTCATCCCATATGGCAAAATGAATCTAGTTGAAAATATTTTAGATATAAAAAAATACATCAGGAAACTTAACCTCAGTGTCAAGTTTGGTGGATCCAAGTTCGGTAACGACAAAGAATTCAGAACTAAAAGTTCTTACACTCCCCCCTTAAATTCTTTACTAGACACTTTCGAGAAACTTGTGGTAGGTGATGTATACAGGTATACTCAACGCAATGGACCTTTCAACAACAATTTAGAATACAATGTTTCTAAGGATGAACATACTGTGTTAAAAGGTTGCAAGGGAATACCAACATCCGGATTATGAAACCGGATAAGGGGGGTGGGGTAGTGCTATACCCCTCCCAAAAATATATTAACAAGATGAACAGTATATTACTGAATTCAGGGAAATATGAGGTATCCTCATTAAATGAAGTAAATAGAGGATATAGTAAAGTGGACTCCCTGTTAAACGATCTTATATTAGAAGGGAGCATTGATGCCGACCTGGGCAAATACCTGAAAGTGGAACATCCTATTATTGGTACCATAGTGGGTATCCCTAAGGTCCACAAGGACTTGGTTGACCCGCCATTCAGACCAATAATTTCAGGGAGTTTTTCTAAAACATTTCCTTTTGGGAAAGTCGTGGATAAATGGTTAAAACCGAGCCTAGGAACCATCACCCATTTAGTCGTAGACTCCTGGGATTTTCTAGGTAGGTTGGTACCACACATATCCCAGGGAGCTGAATGGTTGGTTACCATTGATGTGGTTGACCTTTTCTCCAGTATACCCCATGAGGAGGGGATGAGACGGTTCCAGGATAGTATACAGGAGCTTGGTCAGGTAACCTGGGAGCGAACACTTCTAATTCTGGACTTCATGGAGGTAGTACTAACCCATAATTATATTTATTATGAGGGGGAGTACTTTAGACAATCCAAAGGGGTTGCAATGGGGGCAGCCTGCGCCCCCATATATGCAAACCTTGTTTTGTTCAACTGGGAAAAGGAATACATCTTAGGGTCCAAGTGGATGGACCACATAGGTTGCTATTATCGTTTTTTAGACGACATTTTTCTAGTATGGAAAGGGAGTAAGGGGGAGTTAGATGATTTTTTTAGTTACATCAACTCCTGCAGTGAGTATCTAAAATTTACCATCAACATGGATAAAAAAAGTATTTCTTACCTCGATGTATTGATCACACTCGATGAAGGTAAATTCAAGTCTAATATTTTCAGGAAACCCACTTTCGGTAATTCCTATTTACATTTCAACAGTAGTCATCCTTGGGCCCAGAAAAGAAACATAGTAAAGGGGCAGTTCATTCGAGCAGCAAGGATGACTTCTGATATTAGGGATCTGGAAACTGAATTAGGAAAAATAGGTGCATTTTTCCAAGAAAGGGGATACCCTGAAGGTATGATCAATGATTTAAGGACCTATGTTCGGCAACAGTGGGGCATCAGGTTCATACCTTTGTTGGGGGGGGGGGGACGATCAATCAATGCATCACAAAAATATACTCCCAAAAAATACACTCCCAATAGTGGTACTGACATGACGAACAGATATGGGAAAGCCTGCATCATACAATATGGACCACATAGTAAGTACATCAAAAATATTATCCAGAAGAATTGGAAGGTATTTAGAGCAGATAAGAGGATTTGGGATATAGTGGGGAGTGAGCCCCATTTCGTGCACAGGAATGGTTTGAATTTGAAGTTCTTATTAGAGAAAAAACAGACCAGGTTGAATAACAGGAGGGGGACAACTAAATGTGGCACTTGTTTACAGTGCCAATATATAACGGTAGTGCAGGACTTAACCCTACAGAATTATAATAAATCTAAAATTCACTTTCAAAAGGGGAATTGTAGGTCCACAAACTTGATTTACTTAGCTGTTTGCACTCACTGCTCCTGCTTCTACGTAGGGAAAACTACCAGATGCTTACGTAATAGGATTTATGATCACCAATATAGCATCAAGAAGCAGGACGAGAACAATGCTTTATGGAAACATTTAAAACTCAGCAAGGAGTGTTCAAACTTTACATTTGGAATTCTAGAGATAGTTAGACCCAATGTAAGGGGTGGAGATGTTAAAAAAGCAGTGAGTGACAAGGAGGTAAGGTGGCAGGTTAAATTAAATGCCTCCATGTATCCTGGTATCAATGAGCATGTCTCCATAAAACCTGTTTTAGATAATTGCAAATAATTGTAAATAATTGTAAATACGTGTTTAATCTACCAGCCACAGTGGTTGACATATTTTAACATATACAAATGCACTATGTTATTTAATTGAGATTATATCAATGGAAGGTTTTTATTATGCACTGGCATTTTTAGGCACTTGCACTTTAAATTTTTAATGGAGAAATTTTTAAATGGAGGAAGGACATGTGATGTATTTCTAATGTATTTAATGGACTAGTAGTTTTTTTAATAAGTGTTCTGAAGAAGTCCTTAGTGGATGAAAGCGCTTAACTACAAGTGTGTTATTCTGTTATTGGATTAAACTTTCTGTTATTCGAACATTTGGTGTCGTGCTGGTGCCTTTTACCACGTTCTGAGACAGGAGGCTGTGCTTACATTTTCAATTATTTGGTGGACTGTACTCAGTTGTTTCTGTGTGTTTATTTCCTATATATATATATATATATATATATATATATATATATATGTGTGTGTGTGTGTTATACATAAATATATAACAGCTACAAACACATGCAATCTGAGGGTCATAGGTAGGTACTAGGCTATCGGCCCTGGGGCCTATACAAGCCCAGCCAAAAAGGTACCCTGGCTTTTGACAACCAAGAAAATTATTTTCCTGTGCCACTGTCGAGCAGAGCCACAGAGGTGATCCCTGTGCAGCGCCCCAAAAGTCTAAATCTGAAAATGCACTCACTGAAAGTATTCCTTAAAATGGGGAAAAATGACATCTGTGCTATAACAGAGACCTGGTTAAAGGCAGCAGGAAACATCCCTGCACTACCAGCCTATAACTCATTCCACACCTTTTGGCTGCAGAACATGGACTGAAGCTCCATATGTGGTGGTGTTTCCATATTCATAAAGGATGCACAAACCTCAAGTGTGGTGGACCAATATTATGCATTACAGATCCTGCAGGTATAGCTAACATTGGGTAAGACAGTGGTTCAGGTTGCAGCCTGCTATAGGTCCCCAAACATGTCCCAAGATTCACAATTCATGTCCCCATACACCCTGGAGAATATTAATGTCCAACCTAACAGTCTCATACTGGTTGGCTTCAACTACCCAACCATTAATTGGGCAAGCTGCTCATGTACCAATGCACTTGCCCATCACATCGACCTGGTCCTTACTAACATGGGTGACCTTTGCTGTACACCAATTATCAACTCCTCCCTTGTTATATCTGGCCACAAAGTAATCACCTTTGGAAATCCACAGCCCTCCCAACCCCCTTGCACAGGTAACCACCATGAAAAGCCTTTCCAAAGCTAACTATGGCATCCTAAAAACAGAGGTGGCTAACCTCATGGCAGCCATGAGAATGTAGACTTGTTGCATGATTGCTGAATCAAACAACAATGCACTATGAACACATACACAAATGCATGGATACAACCATATTCAATTGAACCAAGACCCTCACCTCCAAAAAAAAAGGAAACCAATCTGGTGGTCCCCACCCATAAAGAAACTGTACAACAGAAGGAGGGATCTGATAATGAATAATAGAGGTACAACTGCTGAATCCGACACAAATGCACTTTATAAGCACTTACACGAGTGCATGGATCGTGCTATCCCTAACAGAACCAAGATGCTATCCTCCAATAAAAGGAAGCCAATCTGATGGTCCCCTGTCATAAACAAACTCTACAACAGAAGAAAGAAACTGTTGCAAAAAAAGAGCAAAATCCCATGATTGGAGGAACTCTTTGGTTAGCCTCAGTAAGAAGCTGAGATCCCTCATAAAATCCTCCAAAGCTGGTTATGAAAACAAAATCACCACTGATTCTAAAGACAAGCAGAAAGCATTCTATAGCTATGTCAAGAATCTCAATGACAACACTCAGATCTGCTCTGATTTACAGCACAATGGCACTAAATATACAGAACCAACTGATATTGCCAACATCCTGGCAGATAGGTTCAGTGCTAACTTTACCCGCCTCTCACCCCCTGAAGGGCCCATGTTGATACTGGAAGAATGCAACATTCCTGTAATCATGGCTGCACATGTAAAAATCACACTCTCCAAAGCCAAGAACACAGCATCCATGGGACCTGACAACATCCCAGGCTGCGTTCTACATGAACTACAGAATGAAATGGCACCCCACCTAAGCACCATGTTCATTCATAGCCTAACCTCAGGCTTTTTGCCCAGTGAATGGTGCACAGTGATGGTTATTCCACTCCACAAAGGGAGAGCCACCATGGACCCTGGGAATTACCACCCCAATAGCCTAACGAGCTTGGTCTGCAAGGCCATGGAACATATCATCATGGAACATATAAACAAAGACAGTGGTAATCTCCAAACTCTGGACCCCATCCCAGTTTGGGTTTGTAAAAGGCAGATCAAGTCTCCTAAACCTTCTTTGAAGCAGTCACCAAAGCCATAGATGAGGGTAAGGTGGTTCACACAGCATATTTAGATCTCGCCAAGGCTTTTGACACCATCCCCCACTCTGGAATTATAGATAAACTCACTAAACTAGGTATAAATCCCTATGTCACAAGATGGGTTGCCAACTGGCTCACTGACAGAACCCACACTGTGAAAGTAGCAGATTCCAAATCCGACTTCAGACCAGTGACAAGTGGAGTACCACAGGGATAAGTCCTGGGTCCTCTACTGTTTGGTATCAACTTTTCGGGAGTACAGGCTAACACAGAAGTTCTTTGGCTAATAAAGTTCACAGATGACTGCAAACTAGGAGCCATCCTACAAAAGGGAAAATATCCACAAACCAGGTAACCCAAAGGGATGAAGAACAGCAAGGTCCACTTTAGAAAAATGCTTCTTTATTGAATAAAAACACAGTGGTTAAGCACTTTCACCCCTATCAGAGGGACTTCTTCAGAACAATATCATCACATTTCCCAGCATTGATATACAGCCAATAATAAACCAATTCATGCCTATTAATTACATTGTTAAAAAATTAAAAACCTCTAAAAGAACCATACACTTGTAATAATAACAGTATGTATTATACATTGATATTATTTCACTGTATAACCTTATTAATTAGTATTAACCCAAGATGTGATTCATCTTTAAAATGCAATTCAAATTCATCATTTCATTTATACCTGGAAACCTAGTGGCATCCAGGGCCAGTTGCCATTTTGATTCACAAATTTCTAGAAACTCATTTACTGTCCCCGCCCCCCTCCCCTTGTTGGTTGATTTTATTTGTTGTATTATTAATACTATAGACATTGAATGAGTTTCTAGAAGTTTGTGAATTAAAATGGCAACTGGCCCTGGATGCCACCAGGTTTCAAGGCATAAATGAAATGGTGAATTTGAATTGCATTGTTGTACTTGATGGCAGGTGTGTACTCAAGTAGAGTGAATGCTGTCAGTACCTCACAAGCTGCCTCCATGATATGTTATTTTGAGTGTGTGCACACATATGCATCCAGTGTTTTGTAAGGTTTGTATACCCCATATTTGTTGCACTAACATATAATGCTATTTTACACAGTAATTGTTAATGTTAGGATCACATTACAGGTTGTGAAAGGTCTGGAATGTATTATCATGGTCTGTCGTATGTCTCAGGAACAGTTGCCATCTTAATAGGTGTGTGTGTACACTGTTGTATGCACTGTATAAGGGTAATGTTTCATACATGTCCCTGCTGTAGCCCATATGTCCCACCATTTTGTTTTTCTCTGTCCATACATCTTGCACTGACAGGTTGTGAGGTATACTGGAGGAATCTTACATACCCCTCAGATATGACACCATTGTGACCATTATAATGCAGTGCAGTTAACATCAACAAAACTCAACATGTACATCATGCATTATGGGTAGGTGTGATAAATGTGTGCATGGCAAATAGCATGGGCGTAACATGGCCGGTGTATTGGCAAACCTCAACAATACAATTCCATACTGACCAGCTACACACTGCTGTCCCAGTGTATACTAGAGGGAGCTAAATAGTTGTGGGAGAGAGAGAGAGGTAATGTCAGTAGTCACTGATGTGGCCTTGGTACAGGGTAGCAGCAGCATTTCAGCACATTAACAGTACAACCTCCAATACTACAAAATATGCTGGCCATCACCATAGATGTACACGTCTGTGCATTACTAAACACCAGCAAGACCTACTATCTAATCTGACATATGCATGTAGATAGTATATAGATAGAAATGGATAAGCAACAGTGTTCTAGTAAGGTTCCCTATTACGCTGCCGCAGAAGCAGGTTGTCAAATGCATCTTTGTCGAACAGTAAAACACGAAAAGGCAAAATAGTGAAGCGGCTGTTCAGCAAATTCTTTGCCTGGGAAAGAATTAGTTTGGCCGCTTTCGCTACTTTGCCTATTCGGCACTGTAGTGCGATCTCAGAGTTGGTATATTTAAGTAGGGGGGTGTGAGGGGCACAGCCTCCCACATTAAGTAATGTTTTATTGTTTTTTTTGTTTGTTTTTTTTTTTTTGTTTGTTTTGGAACAGCAATTGTTTTCCATTGGAAAATAATCGCTGTTCTGAAGTTTCGAAGTTGTAAGCTTTTGCTTACATGGGGTCGATTATCTGTCGTTCACTCTTCTGAACATGTGATATGATAATATCGACCATTCTAGTAATGTGCACTGAGGCCTTACCTGCACACTCCTCATCTAGTGTGTGGGTGCAACCCACCTCCACAATGCTTTCCTCAGCTTCATGGCTTGTGCATTGGACGGGTGCCCCAAGGTTGGCGAAGAGCTCCTCGGTGGGTGTCAGTGGGGGTTGGATGGCTGGGCCCCCAACAGTGGCTAACTGGTCCCTTGCTATAGCAGCAACCCATTGACAGACATGATGGATGAGGTCAGTGGCCCGATGCCGCACTTGCTTATAAGTTCTACTGTGCAGGCCAGCATCATATATCCTGTGGACCAGATCATTCCACAGGGCTGTCCTCTCCTGCATATCTTGTACTTTCCATCCAAATAACAGGGCATAATGTTCGATCACATACTGGGTGACGATGTCAGTTTCCCAAACAGAGAATGCTGGTAGGTGAGCCCTCTGCATGTTACCTGGAAGACATAAACAGGAAAAAAGGTCCCAGGACATCATACGGTTGTCAGATTGTACATCAACAGTGGGTATTACTTGCAAATAATCCAAACTACACCATAACTCTCCAATCTACAGTGGCTATAGCAGCTTGCATTACACTCCTGGCCCTGAGCTATCTTATTCCCTCCAATGTTGGACACTTAATTGCATAATCCTTCTATGTTCCATTCATTTCTGTGTAGAGGGATGACAGTGGCTATCTTCCATGTTGATGGTGTGTGGATGGTGGCAGGTCTATGTTTGAGTGTCATGCGTGAGTTTGGGTTTATATTAGAAACTCAAAGGTCCTGTTCAGTGAATACGAAAAGAGCGATACATATTGCACGAACCACAAAAACAGTGAACGTTCAAAACCGGGAAATTCAAAATGTCAATTTGTCATAGTTGGCCCATCTGTGGTATAGCTCCGTAAGGTAAGTGTGCTATAGTTACAGACCTTAGGGTTAGGGTGCAGGGTAAGGTAAGTGCATAGATAGGTAATGTATGTAAGGTTTAGTGTAGGGTTAAAAGTAAGGTTTTGTTAAGTATATGTGTGTGGATTATTTATTTTGTTTGGGTTTATCTCTGTTAGGTAAGTGTGTGATAGTTACGGACCTTAGGGTTAGGGTGCGGGTTAAGGTAAGTGCATAGATAGTAATGTATGTAAGGTTTAGTGTAGAGTTAGAAGTAGGGTTTTGGTTAGTGTATGTATGTGGTTTATTTATTTTTTTTGGGTAGGTAGTATGTCGCAGGCGGTGAGGTTGGCTGTGTATGACGATTTGTGATTTTAAATTTCATTGTTTATGGCGTTCGGTGTATTGGCGGTTCGGTAAATATGTGTCGCTGTTTATGTATTCGATTAAATGGTCTTTCGTGCTTATAATATAAACCCATGAGTTCATGAAGGAGGCAGACAGTGATGTTATTATGCCCCATGGAGATTTGCTGTTGTTGCCATCAGCAGGTAGTATGTACATGCTCACCATTGCTGAGGGGAGGAGTGTGGTTGATGTGCATATCCCCCTATACAACTGGGGTGGACAGGGTGGCAATGTTCCCGCCTAACCTGTCTGATGCAGGTTGCCTATATCCATGGCATGTGTGTATGAGGTGTGCTTTACTCCCAGCACAGGATGAATTGTGTTCTTCCCTCTGAGACTGACAACATATGTGGAAACACTGTAGCAATTGTCCCTGGTTGTGTGAATATGTCTGATTTGTAGTCATAGTCAGCCTTTCAGAAATTCACCTGTGAACTTACATGCTTGCTCAGATCGAGGTGGACTTGCTTCCAAGTTGTTGCCTGCACCTATGTGTCCCTGTACAGCCAATGTAGCAACCTATTATGTGGTTTGTGTATTGTTGCTGTCCACCAAAGGGGATTACTCTGCCTTGGTGGAGGCTGGTTATACAGGTCAGGTACTGCTGAGTCCATATAGCTACAGTGGATATAAAGTGTACACATCCCTGTTACAATGCCTGTTATTTGTGCAATTGAAACATGACACCACAATAACTCATTTCAAAACAATTCCCACCTTTAATGTGACCTATAGCCTGTACAATTCAAATGAAAACATAACAATCTGGTCTGCAAAAACATATGGAAATAATAATCAGTACAATAAGCCAGTTGAATGAGTGCACACACCCTTAAACTGATATGTTATGTATGCACCTCTTGAGATGGTTACAGCATTCATTTGTCTTGGTTTGGACTCTCATGTCATGGCACATCTTCACTTGGCAATAGTTGCTCACCTTCCTAAAAACACCTTTGTTTGTTTTTCAATGGAATTGTACAGGTTAGGGTTCACATTCAAGATGAGAAACATGAAATGATTTTCTGTGGTCTCATTGTCATACAGCACACAAAACTGGCATTCCAACAGGGGTGTGTACACTTGTGATATCCACTGTATGTAGGTGTTGATATAGCTGATAGAGGTAGGCATGGACAGAGGGTCATAACACAGTTGGACACTTCTCAGATTACTACTTGATAATCATGCCTACTCTAGTACCCATATCAGTGTCAGGGCAATGCAACAAGCAGTAGTTGTACACATTTATATCTGTTGTATGCACTGGCACTGATATTATACACATGTGCAACATGCACAACCTATGTACCTGACTGCTTGAAAACCATGTCATTAGTTTTATGCCTTCCAGCTAAACATATGCATACATACATGTGCTCAGGGGATACCTGGTATACATTCCTGCTCTATGTTACTATGGCACACTGTATTTACAGTCTTGCTGCTCAATCATACATCTCAACCTGTTATAGCATGATGTCTGGACAATGGCACACATAAATGGGTGACAAAATTGACATCAATATTGATACTGTATTAATATAGCTGCACCATACATTAGTAAGTTGATTGCACAGTTGGCTTTGATATCAATGTGATAACCTGGAAGATGTCCAACAGTCATAAGTAGGCTATTATGTTACATTGTCATTGCTCACAGACTTGCCATTGGTTTGGCTGACATAACACAAGTATATGTGTATGTGACTACAGATATCAGTCACAAATGTGCTAATTGTCCAGCAGAACACTGTACAGTTGAATATTAATTCAATATATCACATGCAGGTCAACACACATGTCTGCAACAGTACTTTAATATGCACAAGCCCTATATAGGTCTTAGATTTACAAGACAAACATGTATCATACCCATATTCACATGTAACATATGGATATGTATAACATCCCATTAACTGGCCTAGCAGTGGCACAGTCACAACTGTTTGACAGACACCCCAGCTGTTGTCACATGTGAGATGTCCCTTCCCAGGGTGAGTCTGGCTCTTGAGCTGTGATCCTACCTCACAACCTCTTACAGCATCACATCTGGACAAAACCTAAAACAATGTGGGATAAATAGAGACAAACTTTAAATATTCCTGTTACAAACTTAAGAAGTTTGTAGAATAATACATTTTGCATTACCGTGAATATTCTTAAGGATGTGGAGTCATAAACTCACGTGTTTGTCATTACTTGATGACTTCAATCCTCAGCTATTTGCCAGAAATGTACAGATTTCAGGAGGAACAGACAAAAAACTATGATGTGAAAATCTAGGCATTCTGTGAAGATCTGTAGAGTTGAGAGGTATGGCTGTGATCTTTCCCACTGCAGAGAGGGCCAGATGCTATGGCCATAGCAACTGTCAAGGCTGGGACATATATTCTTCCAAATCATATTTCCCATTATTACAGACCAAGTACTACATTCAATTACATGCTTACATGTTCCACTTACCTTTTTTCTTCTCTTTTCTGGTTTTTGTTTTTATTTGATTTTTCTTTTCTTTCTTTCTTTCTCTCTCTCTCTCTCTCTCTCTGTACTACATGGATAGAGTTGGCTTGAATAGGTGGCAGCATGGCCTTTTAGGGGATGCTCATGACCAGGTGATGGCCTGTGCACCAATTGGTGTTCCTCACTTGCTAATTGCATGCAGAGCAGCTGTGTAGTTCTTCCAATAGCCAATGTTATGGCAACACACTCTTATAACTGAGTGCTCCATGTGGGCATTGGCCCTTTACCTTACCTGTGAGGAAGACATCCTGGAGGTGTGTGAGCTAACACCTCTTACAACAGGACTTGTGGAGACAAGCCAAATAAATGGTGGAGAAGGTTCAAGACTTAGGGGCAGAATGTGACTATTGCTGTTATATGTTTGGAATACTGCTAGTTTAACAGGGTTTGTCTGAACTTGCTAGATCTGCATGGGTTTCAGTCTGACAAAGTTCTGTCTCTGCATAGCTCTCAACTGCAGGGCTATCCACATAATGGACATAGGTTAGCCTGTAATGTTTAGTCTGTACCCTAGACAGGTGTTGTCTTTGGCAAATCAGTAGCATACTTTGGCGATTGCAATCAGTAAATGCTAACATCCATTTGTTTTTCTGACTTTATAGCCATCAGAAAAGATATATTACAACAGTATATAACAGCAATAATTCAAGTATGGCCATGTATTTGGGTCTCTGTCCACTAATTATGTCAGGCTTTGTCCAGATGTCATACAGTAGGAGGTTGATAGGTATAATGGTGTATCATTATTTAGTGCTGTCATTCCTGCTGAGGGGAAAAGCTGGTAAACATGTTGGAGTCTGTATATTCAAGAGTTTGGTGAATGGAGAATGTTCTTAGATGTCCTGGTAACATATGTTGGATACAGCAGACTCTGACAATGATGACAGGCATAGTGAGGCACAGGCAGAGTTGTCAGGGGCTGAATCTGTGCCATTGGTTAGCATCCCACTTTTTTCCACCCCATCCCTGCACACAGTCACAATGCCCTCACATATCCAATCACCAGTGGCCATAGATGAGGGACAGCTGGCGGATGGTGGCATAGGACAGTAAAGTGTGGTTACTATGGCTAGTGTGTCTGCAGATACCAGACATAGCCGGATAACAGGTGAGGTCCCACACAGGTAGATGCACAGGGGCCCTTGTAGGAGGACTGCTGCCTGTCATGCCCCTGCAAAAAGTGCCACAGCAGGTGTCACCAGACGTATATTTTGGACTGTCATGAAGGCACAGGCATGTATGGAAGTTACACCAGAGATGGTCTGAGACTCCAGAGGGCTAATCTACCTACTGCACGTGACAACATCCGTGATCTTGCAGATGCCCACTGTTATTATACCGAGGTCATGGATAAATGGTTGGGTGAGATGGTGGCAATCCTTGACCGTAGGATGTCTATCCTAGAGCATGTGGTTGGAGTAAGGCATTGGCC
>NC_056726.1:76233781-76433781 GCF_019279795.1 Protopterus annectens | reverse complement strand
CCCAGTGGGGATTAATACACTAATGTATCAGACATACATCTATCTGTATTGTATCTGCATCCATGTGTCAGGTTTGATTGCAGTTGTGGATGGGGTATTCTAATGCACAGAGGTGCACATCTATGGTGTGGACAGAACATTGTGTATTATTGGGGTTAGTACTGTAAAATGTGCAGACATGCTGCATCCATCCTGTACCAAGGCCACATGTGAGTCTGCTGACAATACCTCCCTCTCACAATTACCTAGGACAGTCTGGTATGCATATGGGACAGCAGTGTGATGCTGGTGAGTATGACATTGTTCTGTTATTATCTGGCAATACCCCAGGCATGTGAAAGGCATGAAATTTACCATGCACACAACTGTCAGTAATAGCTATATTGCTTTATGTAATAGCTATATTGCTTAATGTGCATGTTCACTTGTGGTGGGGTTAACTGCATTGCATCACAGTGGCCACCACTGGGGCCTATCTGACATGAATTCAACATTTCTGTAGGATACATCGCAACTTGTCAGTGCCAAGATGTCTGGACAGAAGCCAGGAAAATGGGCTAGACAAATGGCCTAAGGTAGGGACATGTGTGACACATTAATGGTATACAGTGTATATAAATTGTGTACATATCCCTGTTAAGATGCAAGGTGTTCCTGTTACATACAAATTAGGACCGCAATATGTCAGCCTACACCTCTTCCAGCCTTTAATGTAACCCATAACATGAACAGTTCACTTATAAAACCAAGCATCTGGACTCATGTATTGCACCTACAAGTCTGGCCACCTGTGAGGGTGGCAGACGTTGTATCATCATGATGTTTCAGTCAGGTATGATACCTCATGCTGCCATATGTGTCAGTGCACTCACTCTGGCCTATTTGGCTACAATATCACATACATGGGCATTGTTAAGGCACACAGACCACTTCCGACCATGTATAGGTTGCAAACATCTGGATATTCCAGACACATCTGTACAGAGAACTGTACAATGGTTTAACTTGCTGCATGTGAGGCAGATGCTGTTACCACACTGTATAAAGTAACGGTAGCGAGAGGTCGTCACCGGCCATATATGATGCACACATCAAAACGGTATAAACCACACAAGATATGATACTCACACACACACACACACAAACAGGTGCTATTGTGGGGATTAGAACTGCTGCCTATCTAGTTATTTCTACTATAGTGCTACGCAGTTATCAGATGTGCCACAGAACCTATACATGTCCACCTTCTCCAAAGGTACTTCTAAGATGGATGAATACAGGGCTACTCAATTGGAGTGAGGGGAAGTGTAAAGGGTAATACACATGTCAAAAATGGTGTATCCAACACACTACATGATTCTCACACAAACACACATCCAGTTGCTAGTAGGGAGATTAGAACTCCTGGCTACCTAGTTATTACTACTATAGTGCTACGCAGTTATCAGATGTGCCACAGAGCTTATACATTTTCACTTACTCCAAAGATACTTATAAGATGGATGACATCAACAGGACTACTAAATAGGAGTGAGGGGAAGTGCAAAGGGTAGTACACAAGTCAAAATATGGTATAATCAAGACAGTACATGATTCACACACTTGACAGTATTGGGATTAGAACTCCTGCCTATATAGTTATGTCTATTACAGTGTTACACAGTTATCACACATGCTACAGAGCTTACTGAGCTTTCACATGGCTAAAGCTGCTGATAACTGCACAGCTGAGGTAAAGTATTATGGGTGGCAGAAAATCTGCCTTCAGTTCCACCCTTACATCGTGCTAGTTCTTTCTGTCTTGCACTTCAAATAGCATTATGGCTTGCACTTCACCAGGTTATTGTATCAATAAGTGTGGCACACCTGGGAGCTGTTAGTAGTACTTGTTCATCATAGAAGTAGCCCCAGTACTTACTAATTATGCCCACCCCTCCTGGCATGATTGAAGGGCAGTTTTCTGTGTTTTCATTCATTAACCTGGTGCACTTGTCCATTCTAAGGCACTGCTGCAACTGCCTCATGTACATAGACAACCCTCCCCTCTAAACTACAAACACTCAGACCTGTGAGAGTTACCTGTATATCACCCACTGTGGACATATGCACTCTCCAGCAATGACTGGACTAACAGGTCAAGAGGATATGATCAATACCTGCACCACACCATGTGGAACACATAGCTCACCATGACACCCACTTTGACAGTCATGACATACAGTGAAAGCCACACACCCACCTTCACAGAGGCACTTAATGGACATGTACCCAAACAGCACAGACCAGCAAGACAGGCACCCATGCAGACACTATGATATGGCACATGCCAAGGGACACATATTTAAGCTACACAGTGTGACTCTCAACCTAAGCTCCTAAGGCTAACCACCTTGCACAATACAGTGATCATGGGTAACTCATTACTGAGGCACACACATATCTCACTCACTAAGTTGAATATGGAGCAGGTAACAGCCAAATATCTATCAGACACCAGCATCCAACACATGACACAGCCAGGCATGGCTGTCCACAAGAACTACTAGTATCACTATGTATCCATGTGAGTGTAAATGACTAGGGACACACCTCGCTGGGCTACATGACAAGAGACATTGTTGAACTCTCTGATTATGTGGTCCAGGCAGGTGGGACAGTAGCCCTGAGCAGTATACCACCATTATCCAGAATGATGCTGCAGTACTATCAACAGATGCAACATTGGCTTACGCTTTTTGTGTCATTCTCAGGGGATCCGGTATCTCTCTGCTTGGAATGACATGATTGACAGAACTCAATGACTTGCCACAGATGTCCTACATCTGTCGGCACTGCGTTCCAGGTACTGGCTTGTCTTGCCACCCATATAATGCCTTATTAGGCAGTGTTCCTAATGTAATTACCACCATAACAGCTAGACATGTATGCAATCTGAGGGTTATGTTGCTCCCTTAGAACTGGTCAAACTCTCAAAGTAATCACTCTATTATCTTTCTAAAGCCCTGCACTTGCTCAGCTCTTATAAAGAAACACTAACTAATTAAAGCACTACACCCTCCTTGACTTCTCGTAAGTATTAGGCTCCTGATTGGTCCTTCCTGATCAAGTGAAAAATCAGTTCCCTTCCCTAATCTGATCAGTAAAAAAACAGTTCCCTATACTAATCTGGTATGTCCAAGGGTCAGTTTCAAGGTTACTCTCCAGTCCAGCTGGTGAATCTGGGAATTTTGAGGCAATGTTACTATTGCCTTATGTACACAGACAACCCTCTCCTCCTTCCAACAAATACATGTGACAGATGCAGTTACACAGCCAAACTGGAGGCAGAGCTCTCTCAACCCAAGACTAGCACAGTCAGTCAGGAGGAAAAGGTAACCACCCACACCACAAATCCAGTCTCACACAGACCTATTGCATCTGCATACCCAACACATAAACACACAAAACATACTCGGAGGCTCTAAATAAAAATCTGCCTAAACAGCAAAGACCTCCTAAGCAGATATCCAAGCAACAGCCACCCCTCAACAATACCCATGAATCACATATCTCACAAAATCAGTGTGCCTCACAGTCACAGCCCTTAAGACCAAACAACACACCAAATACACTTGTTATAGGGGACTATATTGTCCGGCACACTGACGTCCCGCTCACCTAGCTGAACACGGAGAAGGTCACTGTAAGCTGCCTGTCAGGTGTCAGGATCCGCCACATAATGCAAGCAGTCAGATCACTCCAAAGCAAGTACAAATATGACTCCGTCATTGTCCATGCTGGTGTGAATGACCTGAGATGTACCTCCCTGGACTACATGAAAAGAGACATAGAGGAGCTCTCTGACCATGTAGCCAGGGCTGGTATGACCCTGACCTTGAGTAGCATCTTGCCCTCACCAAGAATGATGCCACAGTATAAAGACAAAATGATCAGTTTCAACAATTGGCTAAAGTATTGGTATCATTCAAAGGGGATCCAGTGTCTGTCAGCCTGGGATGACATGCTCGACAAGCCACGTTGCTTCATTAGGGACGGCTTGCACCTGTCACCCTTAGGCTTTCATATACTGGCCAAGGCTCTTGTCACCCCCATAGTGCCTTTTTTAGGCAAGGCTCAAAGGACAAACCCACTTCCATAGACAACCCAAGGATAAAAAAACTAAAGGTAATGCTACTCAATGCCAGAAGTCTAAACCTCACGATGCACCCCCTCAAGGCTCTCCTCAGTATGGAGAAAATCGATGTCTGTGCAGTAACAGAAACCTGGTTCAAGGCTCCTGAGAGCACCCCAGCACTACCAGGTTATAACTCATACCATGCATTTCGGCCCCAAAACTCGGACCGAAGCACAAAAGGAGGGGGAGTATCTATATTCATCAAAGATATCTACACCTCCAGGTTAGTGGCACTGCATGAAGCATCGGAAATCATCCATGTGCAACTAACAGTGGGCAAAACTGCCTTTCAGTTTGTAGCCTGCTACAGAACACCCTCCCTATTACAGGAACCCCACTTGGCATTCCTGAGAACACTGGAGAATATGAAGGTCTCTCCAATCACAATGTTATTGGGTGACTTCAACTACCCAAACATTGACTGGGAAAACTACTCAAGCCCAAACACCCTCGCCCAATGGTTCCTTGAATTTATAAACTCTAGCGCAATGGAACAACTGGTCACAACTCCCACAAGAGGGAACAACATATTGGACTTGGTCATCACCAACATGGGGACTCTATGTTCCACACCAGAGGTAAACCCCTCATTGGTAAGATCAGACCATAAACAAATTTCCCTGGACATCCATATCCCGTCCCCACCCCCAGCCAAGGAAATCACTGTAAAGAATTTCTCAAAAGCTAACTTTGCACTTCTCAAGACTGAGGTGGAATCCTTCAAAGCCCCTGGGCCAGAGGATAATACAGCCCAATCCACAGAATCTTTTACAAATGCATTCTATGAGCACCTGCAGGAATGCATGGATCGTGCTATCCCAAATAAAACCAAGACTCACTCCTCCAAAAACAGGATACCAGTCTGGTGGACCCCAGCCATAAATAAGCTATACAACAGAAGGAGGAAGCTACTACATGACAGAGCAAAATCCCAAAAAGGGAAGGCATCTCTGATCAGTATTAGCAAGAAACTTCGATCCCTCATAAAATCATCAAAGGCCAGTTTCGAAAGAAAAATTGCCCTAGACACTAAAGATAATCACAAGGCCTTCTTTAGTTATGTCAGGAACATGGGCGGAAACTCCCAGATATGCTCTGAATTGTTGCATAACGGTACAAAATATACCGAACCTACAGACATAGCCAACATCCTGGCAGATAGATTCAGCGCAAACTTCTCCCCCCCTCCCCCAAAGGAGCAAATGCCTATCCCAACTGAATGTAACCTCCCTGACATCACAGATGCACAGGTGAAAGCTGCCCTCTCCAAAGCAAAAAACACAGCATCTATTGGACCGGACGGTGTCCCAGGCTGTGTCTTACATGAGCTCCAAGAAGAACTGAACCCTCACATTAAGTCACTGTTCAAACTTAGCCTTACTACAGGATATGAACCCAAAGAATGGCGTACAGCTACAGTGGTCCCACTCCACAAAGGTAGTGCCACAACATACCCCGGAAACTATCGCCCCATAAGCCTGACTAGTCTGGTCTGTAAAGCTATGGAGCGTATTATCATAAAACTCATAAACAAAGACATTGGGAGCCTCCAGACACTGGACCCTACCCAATTTGGCTTTGTTAAGGGCAGATATTGCCTCTTAAACCTAGTTGATTTCTTTGAAACAGTTACCAAAGCCATAGATGAAGGCAAGGTAGTCCACACAGCCTACCTGGACCTCGCAAAGCCTTCGACACAATACCCCACTCGGGCATCATAAATAAGCTTACCAGCTTAAATATCAACCCCTATATCACAAGATGGGTTGCAAACTGGCTCAGAGATAGAACCCACATGTTCAGAATTGCAGGTGCCATGTCCGAATCCAAACCAGTTACAAGTGGCGTCCCACAGGGCTCAGTTCTGGGACCTCTCTTGTTCGGTATATACTTCTCTGAGGTTCAGGCTAACACGGGGGATTATGGCTGACAAAGTTCACAGATGACTGCAAACTGGGGGCCATAATCGAATCTCCAGCTGACACAAGCATCCTCCAAAAGGGTCTCACAGAGACTGATGCTTGGTGCCAGAGCCACCGCCTCAAGCTAAATGCTAAAAAGTGCATAGTCATCCCCTTTGGGAAAAACAAGGTGCCCACAAATTACCACATAGGTGGTAATCCATTAAGTACGGAAGAAGTAATTAGAGACTTGGGGACCAATGTAAATAGTAATCTCTCTTTTGATAATCACATTGCCAAAGTGGTTAGAAAGACCTTCTATATAGCCCACCTTATCACGAAAGGGTTCGCATCTAGATCAAGAGAGGTCATTGTGCCCCTCTACTCATCACTCATCAGGCCCATAATTGAATACAATGCCCCTTTTGGGATGTACCTTACCCGACACCTGCAGCAACTGGAGAGACCCCAAAAGTACCTCACCAAGAGGATCATGGGCTACAAATAGATGTCCTATGCAGCTCGACTAAAGAAACTCCAGCTCTACTCAGTTGCTTACCGCCTACTCAGAGGTGATCTATGCCTGATGTACAAAACCATGTCAATCCCAGAATTAATGGACATGCTCCACCTCAAAAAATCCAAGTCCCTTAGAGCTACACGCTCCAGGGACCTAAACCTCAGCACAAAAATAAATAGGACATGCTGGAGGGACAGATTCATTTCCCAGAGGCTCCCCTCACTCTGGAATAGAATCCCAATTCATGTTAGACATAGCCCCTCGCTGACCCTCTTCAAGCAAAATCTTGACGTGTGGATGGGAAATTGCAAATTCACCCCTGGGATCTCTTCTGTATCCCTGCTAGACAGAGGAACAGTAAACTAATTTTAAAAGGGTACCTTCTGTGACCTACTTTACAGAGGCACAGTAGGCTAATCTAATAGGGAGGTGGAAGCCAAATACACTCTGGCTAGGCTTATAAATGCCCTAGGGCAGATAGCCTAGTATCTACCTATGAACTTATGAACCTAATAGTAGACATCTGTCAGGATGCGGCCACTCAAAGCACTCATCAGAGTGGGGGACATTAACATTTCTGCTGTAATGGAGAGGTGGTTCACAGCATCAGACAGCAGCCCTGCAGTATCAGGCTATAATGCATTCCACAGCTGTCAGCTCCCAAACATGGACCACACCTCCACAGGTGTTGTCGTCTCCATATTCTTTGTGGATAGGAACACTTCCAGACTAGCATCCCAGCATAATGCATTGGAGATACTTCCAGTACAACTGCCTTGGGGTAATACTGCAAGCCAGACCATAGCCTGCTATGTTCCACATCTATATCCCTAGACTATCAATGCACATTCCTCAACACCCTGCCATCTATGAAGGTCCAATGCAGCAGTGACATATTATGAGACTTCAACTACCCCTCCATCACCTGGGGAAAGTAGCCAAGTGCCAGTACAGGGCCCAACACATCCTGGGATTCATCATTTCCACTGCCCTGGACTGGCTCACACTGACCCCTGGTAGAGGATGCAACAACCTTGACCTGTGTTGACAACTTAAATATGGGACTGTTGCTCATCCACAGTTGTCAATCCCAACCTGGTGAGATCTACGCAGAATGTAATCAACATGGAACTGAACATGTCAGCCACATCCACACAAAGGTAACCACCTTGCAAAACCTCTCCAAAGCTGACTTTGCAGACATAAAAACAAGGGTGGATGACTTCACTGCAACCATGGCAATGTCAAATAGCTGCATGCCTGTCGAATCATACACATATGCACTATACAAACGTGTGCATGAATGCATGGTACTAGCCATAGCCAATAGAACCCATACACTGTCCTCCAAACACTGGGAGACAATGTGATGGTCCCCTGCCATTACTAAAGTGTACAACAGAAGGAGGACACTGTTGCAGAGAAAGGTGGTGTCCTATGACTGTTGAACTCCCTTATTAGCCTCAAACACAACTTGGAATACCTCAAGGAATCCCCTATAGGCATCTATGAAGGCACACATGCAGCAGACACTGACAACAATCACGAAAACCTTTGATAGTTACATCAACAACCTCCACAGCATTAAACACAAGTGCTGTGAGTTACTGCACAATGCTAATACCTATCCTGAGACAACAGATATTGGCCACAGTCTTGGCAACACATTCAGTGCCAGCTTTACCCCTCTCTCCCCCCACAAGTGTACAATCACAATGGCAGATGAATGGCAGGCACCCAGCAGTACTGAAGACCAGGTTCATAGGTTCATAGGTAGGTACTAGGCTATTGGTCCAAGGGCCTAAGTAAGCATAGTAAACAAGATTCCCTGGCTTATACCACCCAAGAAAGTTATTTTCCTGTGCCCATGTCAAGCAGAGCCACAGAAGTGATCCCCAGGGTGTATTTCCTATTTTCCATCCACTCATCAAGATTTTTCTTGAAAAGCGCTAATGAGGAACTATGCTTGACATAGATGGGTAACTTGTTTCAGAATATGGAAGTCTCTGGGACAGTGGTTAAACAGGAGCAATTCTTGCTTGGGTGGTCCACTCCAGTCAGTGCTTTTGGAGGGACCCCATTTCAAATCCCTTTGGCCAGGGTTCACCTTTACTGGGAGGGTGGAAAAGAAAGCAAGCAAACAAGTAGGTGTGCTTGAGGATATCCCTGCAGATGTCTTGATGGGGAATGATTTTGATACTGTAGTACCTTGTGTGCATGCAGTTACATGCAGTCAGGCTTGAAGACAGGCATGCGGGTCTGGTAGCTTGGAGAGACCCAGAAAGACCCCACAGCTGAATCCAGGGCTGGTGAGGTGGCTATTTCATGGAGGGAGCTACCCTGTAGCAATGAGCCTGAAGGTGAGCCACAGCTGCTGGTAGGTACTTATGTTCCTTTGGACAGAATGACTACAAAGGCAGAGGTTAGTGGTAGTACCCAGGCTGGCAGTAAGGTACCACTGTCACAGGATACCAAACTTCGTGTAGAAATGTAGCTGAGAAGGGTCACAAAGATAGAGTTGAGAAAGGGTCAGCTCTCAGATCCTACACTAAGAAGCTTGAGGGAGGTAGCTAGGGAGGCACCCAATTCTCAATGAAAAGGGGAGTCTCTATACTGAACAAAGGGTTACTGTATAGAGAGTGGACCCCTGATGGAGGGCTAGAGGTTGAGGTAATACAGCAGTTGGTAGTACCTAGAGCTTTCCATCTGGCACTTATAGCCATAGCCCATGACATTCCTTTTTAGGTTAGACCTGCATTGTCCACAGGCAAGAATACAGCTTCTATGGGACATCAACATATCCATGGCTGTGTTCTACATGACATACAAAGTGACCTTGGACCAAATCTGTGTGCCCTGGTCAGTCACAGCCTCACCTCAGGCTTTTTCCCTCAAACATAGCACACTGCTAGAGTCGTCCATCACCATAAAGGGGTAGCATCTACAGACCCTGGGGATTACTGGCCCCTTAGCCTGACAGGTCCACTATGTAGGGGTATGGACTGCATCATCAGGGACCTGATTGACCAAGATATAGGTGATCTCCTAACTCTGGATCCACACAGTTTGGCTTTGTGAATGGCTGATCATGCCTGCTCAACCTGGTTGATGTGTTTAACTGAGTCACCAGGGCTGTGTATGACAACAAGGCACTGCATACAGCCTACATCAATCTGTCCAAAGCTTGTGTTACCATTCCTCAGGAAAGGATTATTGATAAACCTCACAAACTAGGCATACACCCATATATCATTGTTTGTTTTGCAAATTGGTTCACAGAACACATTAGTATGACAGTGGCAAACTCCAGGTCAGACTGGCAAGCAGTCACAAGTGGAGTCCCACAGGGATTAGTTCGGGTAGTGTCCTGTCCAGCATCTACTTCTCAGGAGTCCAGCCCAACACAGAGGAACTTTGGCTGACCAAGTTCACATTGGACTGCAAGCTGGGAGCTATCATTGACTCCACAAGTGATGCACACATCCCACAGAAAGGCCTCACTGAGACCACTGAGTGGTGTGGAAACCATGCTCAGAAGCTTGAAACCACAATATGCATCATCATCCCCCTTGGTAAAACACTCAGTTCCCAGTAAGTACCACACCAATGGGAGTACAATGAACACTGTGTGCATTATAATAGATCTGGGGACACAGGTTGGCAGCAACTTCTCCTTCAAGCACCACATTGCCACTGTGGCCAGGAAGTCTTTCTATGTGGCACATTGCATTACCAAGGGTTTTTGCATCCAGGAAGACAGAGGTAATGATCTCTGTCTACTATTCCCTCATTAGACCACTCCTCAAGTATTATAGCCCATTTGCCATGTACCTCACTAGACACCTGCTACAGCTGGGGAAGCCACAGAAGCACCTCACAAAGGGGTTCCTAGGCATTATACACACATCATACACAGACAGACTCAGCAGACCCAAGCTATTCTCTTTATCATATCACCTAATTAGAAGCAATCTGTACTTGACTTACAAAGCCATGTCTGACCCATCTGGTTTAGGAATGCCACATATAAATCCATCCACACCACGCAATGTAGAGACCTCTACCTCAGTACCACAATCACCACAACATGCTGTTGGGATAGGTCCCTCATCAAGAGGCTGCACATGCCCTGGAATACACTTCTCATACATGTCATGCAGAGAGCCTGCTGACCCGGTTCCAGAGAAACTTGAGTGGATGGGTAATAGTTTAACAAAAGGATTGCTGCAGTGACTATACCTGATACAGGCACTGGGACGTAACATTGGGTGGCATGATGGCAGGGCCCTTCTATGTGCTAGGCTTGTTAAGGCTCCTGGGCCATTACCTACTACGCACTTGTGAACCTATGAAGGGAATTACATCAGCAGGACTGATAAAGTAGTGCAGTGGGTGTTTAACCTATCAAAATACTTTGTCCTACAAACAGACACACATACACACACTTGTCAGATGTCAAAGTAGAATCCCTACCTAACTAGTGATGTGCATCATAGTGTTATGCAGTTACCACACATGCTACAGAGCTTAATTGCCTGACAGTTGGCCAAAGGTGCTGATATGGGTAATGACATCAGCAGGACTGATAAAGTAGGGCATTGGGTGGGAAATATATCAAAATACTACTACTTACAAACATACATACCCACATATGCATTTGTCGGAAGAGTAGAACCCCTGCCAACCTAGTCATTTGAACTATAGTGTTAAGCATTTATCACACACCCTACTGAGCTTACAGGGCTGACAGCTGGTCAAGGTTGCTGATATGGGACTGACATAATCTGGACTGATAACGTGGGGCACAGTGAAATGTCATGGGTGGGAATGGCATAAAACGGTTTCAGCTATGAACAGACACACTACTCTCTCAGTCTTGTACACGCAATTGTTACCCACACTTCTACATTTGCCACAACTGAGAATAGAACTCCTACCTAATTATTTTTTGTACTATTGTGTTATGCAGTTATCACACACACCACAGAGCTTATGGGGCTGAGGTCTGATGGAGGGCACTTCTAAGATAACTGATATCTGCAGGACTGCTAAAGTGGGGAAAGGGGAGGTGTAATTGGTTTGAATGAACCCATAAGCCTTTAGTTGTGAACACACATACACACTTTTATATTTGCCAGGACTGATATAAGAACTCCTACCTAACTAGTTGTTTGTGCTATCTTGTTATGCAGGTACTGCATGCACCACAGAGCTTATGGAGCTGAGGACTGATGGAAGACACTTCTAAGATGATGGATATCTGCAGGACTGCTAAAGTGGGGAAAGGGGAGGTGTACTGGGTTTGAATGGACAAAAAGTGTTTAGTTGTGAACACACAAACACACACACTTTTACATTTACTACCATCACTGAGATTAGAACTTCTACCTAATTAGCTCTTTATACTATCTTGTTATACAGTTATCACATGTACCACAGAGCTCATGGGGCTGAGGCCTGATGGAAGGCACTTCTAAGATGACTGATATCTGCAGGACTGCTAAAGTGGGGAAAGGGGGAGGTGTACTGGGTTTGAATGGACACAAAAGTGTTTAGTTGTGAACACACACACTTTTACATTTACCAGCACTGAGATTAGAACTCCTACCTTACTAGCTATTTATACTACCTTGTTATGCAGTTATCACATGCGTCACAGAGCTTATAGGGCTGAGGCAATTCTAAGATGACTGATATCTGCAGGGCTGCTGAAATGTAGAAAGTGGAGGTATACTGGGTTTGAATGGACCCAAAAGATTTTAGTTGTAAGTGCACACACACACACACACACACACACACACACACACACACACACACACACACACACACACACACACACACACACACACACACACACACACACACACACACACACACACACACACACACACACACACACACACACATACACACACACACACTTTTACATTTGCCAGGACTGAGATTAGACCTTCTACCTAACTAGTTATTAGTACTATATTGCTATGCAGTTATCACATATGCTACAGAGCTTATGGGGCTGGGTTTTAAAAAGGTGACTGCTATGGTGACAGACATCTTCAGGAATGCTAAGGTGGTGCAATGGAAATTGCACTGGGTGGTGAAAGCCTGTTCATTCCTAGATCCTACTGACATTTCTCTAAGCGTATGAGTATGCCCAGTGTATCCTTCAATAGTACATGTGGGACTCCATTCCAGGGATTGTTGTACTCGAGTTCTGTTTGTTTTGTGCTACAGCCATACCTGTCAACCTCTTGCTGCAGGATATCTGGAGATAGCCTACCAAAATGTGGGGAGAATGGGCCATACAATGATTGTGACAATTTATCTCAGTAATGTATGGGTTGCAAGGGTTACAGGGCTGCTTTTAGCTGACATCTGTCATATATGGCATTTGACACTGTCATGTACTGTTTCAGTACCTGGTGACATATCTCCTCAAATCTTCACAGTGATTTACCAGAGGAATACAGGATGGATGATGCACACACAAGGTTTATGGGCCAAATGCTATACATTTTTGCACTATCCAGCCTGTTGGGGTGTGCCTACAAGCAATTGGCTGCTGGTGATGTACCTGGTCTGATTTCCAGTCCACAGCTGGGTAATATAAATCAGACAGGATCAGGGTAATAGGCAGACTCCAAATATATTTGTAGGGGATAGGATATGTGGGGGGGGGGTGTCCTGGGCAGATACGTTTGACTATAGCTATCAGTACTTTGCATTGGGCTTTCCTCAATGGTTGACTGCACTTGGAGGGTCTTGTGTGTGTCAGACTGTTTGACCAGCCTGGAGGTGTGTGTTTGTCACAAATATATATATGGCCCACCTCATTTTGCTTGGATGGTCACACGGAGTCAGGTTGTTGCATAGGATGAGTGATTAGGGAGGGGTGTATTACTCCCCATGGCTATGGCTCAGGGTTCTATGGGTGCGGACTTGTCACCATCTTCCAGGGTTAGGCCTACCTGCCGTGGGTGTATTCCCATGTTTACACTCCGAGCCCTGCCTGTCGACTGTATGGACTATCACAGAATGTCCACATCCATGACTCATATAGCTTGTTGGTTACCCAAACAAGTGTGGTTTTTCTAGCACACGTGTTTTGTATGTCACTCAGGGGTGAAGTCAGATATTGCAGACAGTTGACATTGCAGTTTCAGACATTGTACCCATCACACATTCCATGCTACTATAAATCATTCCATCAACTTATAACATTATTAGAGCAGTATTTCACAGGTGTCCTTCTCTATGGACCTTCATCACCCCATTATTCATGGCTTTGTCCCAATTTCTGGCTCCCTGAGGCTGGCAAGGTTTCTTCTAGCAGTTGTCAGCATGGCATTTCTTTGCATTTTGTGGACTGTGTTATGTTGTTGTGAACCCCATGACACTCCCTAAATGGCACTGTGGGTGGGGCATAGGCATTTACCAGAAGCTTGTAGGCCAAGTGTGATAGTTGCAGGCCATCTGTAGCAGAGCGGTGCATTCTGATGATCATATGTTCCCAGGTTGCTGGCAAGAGACACCCCTGGGATAGCACCAGTGAGTTTTAATGTGGGAGTTACAGACAATTGCTTTCTGTTACTATTGTGCTAGCAGTCTGGATGATAGCTAGATGCTGCTTAAGGCTAGGAAAATGTTACTGCATTTCTATGGGACTATGGGGGGAGGTGGGAGGTGACACAACTGTACATGTTACGCATCTGCACAGACTGTGCTTATATTTGCTTAACATTTTTGTCCCATGTAGCATGGTGGTGTGCCCTATCTTTCTGACTATGGGCATAACAGTATCAACCACAGGTCAGATTGTTCTGGCACAGTCAAGTGTAGTTTCAGGCATCTTACCTTTCAAAGCCATACTGACATTGCCAGACCTGCTGTGATATCACTGTGTAAGAGTCTGTGGGTGGGGATTTCATGTTTTTTGCCACGTGGGGGCTGTTGCCAGACATTTCTGTATGGTTTACAACTGATCTGATGTGTGGGGTTGGTGGTGGGTATGGGACCCCCACTTTGACATCCATGCATGTGGCCTATGACCCCCCCCCCAGTTATTTGGCTCACAACATATACTGCAGTGCTACTTGTTGACTTGTCTGTTACTGCATGGTGTGTTTAGAGCAGTACTGGGGATACACATCTTGCTGTCCCACAGAGCAGTCAGTTGTCTGCAACTATCCAAGTTAACCACCCCATTCCCATATATGTTTGATTAATACCATAGATATGCTATCGGAAATGCCCACCCCATTATTTTAATTTGTTACAGAGAGTGGCTTACCTTGTGTGTGCAGCTGTTGTGAGGGTGGTGCTTGAGGGCTGACTATGTTAGATGCACAGGATACACTGCCTATACATGGTTAGGTATAGGTGGTGTGATGATTGGCATCCATTTTACTGTATGTGTAAGTCAGAGAGACAGAGAGAGATTAGTCCCTGGGGCCGTACAGTGTCAGTGTATGTGCTATTTGTTGCCTCTTTGCCAAGGCCAGGGCATACTGGGCATGCCGCTGTCTGTCTACAGGGTCAGGCTCAGGATGTTCCTCCGAGTCACTCTGTGCCTGTAGAGGCCTTGGCAATAGTGGGGAGCTGTGTGGCTCTGCCCCATTTTGTTCCTGCTGCAGCTGTTTCCACAGGATCATATTGTGTAGCATGGCACATACTATGACAATGTGTGCACATGTGGCTGAAGAGACTGCAAGGCTCCACCGGATATGTCAAGGCAGCGGAAGCGTGACTTAAGCATCCCATACACATGCTCTGTAATGATCCTGGTTTGTGCATGTGCCTCATTATGGTGTTCTTGTGTGGGTGTTTGTGCATTTCTGAAGGGTGTCACCATCCACGGTTCCAGTGTGTAGTCAGCATCCCCCACTAAATGGCCATACAGGATGTCCCCCCGGGCAAACCACTGATACAGCTGTGAGGAATAACAGATGTGAGAGTTGTGATAGCTTCCAGGGTAGCCAGCACATACATTCATGATAATGCCCTGGGCATCACACACGATCTGGCAGTAGATGGAGTGGAACCCCTTGGGATTTATGTATACACTACCCTGGCCACCAGGTGGTGCTTTTATGTGGATGTGTGTGCAGTCTATGGCACCCAGTACCTCTGGGTAGTCTGCTACTTAGTGGAAGACAGGCATATTGCCAGTCAGCTCCTCACGGGCGCTGGGGAATTTAATGTGCTCCACGGCATGTGTTCGCATGGCATCCAGGAACTGGTGGAGAATCCTGGATGCAGATGCCTGTGAGAGTCCCATGATATCCCCAGTTGCACTTTGGAAAGTACCTGTAGCTAGTATTCCTAGAGCTAGAAATACCTTGGTGTCCACCGGGTGTGTTCCCCTCTGTTTGTTCCGGATGTGAGGCAAGGCCGGCACAGCTCCACAATTTGCTGCAGTATGTCCCTGTCCACCCTGTAGCACTCTACTATCTCCAGATCATGTAGCCCCTGGTAGGTTACTCATGGCCCGAACACTCTTCTCCTCCTCCTCATAAGTCTGGGGTGGTTGTCAGCATTATCTTCTTCACCACCCTCAGCTTCTTCCACATACTCATGTATGAGAGCAACAACAGCCCCTAACATTTTGGTATTTATGTCAGGTAAAATTTCCCTGTCTGTGTGCACCGGTGGTGTAGAGTTTGTGGGAAAAAAACAGACTACAAGGTGCTTGCATAGTTTATAGCGATGTGCTGCAGATGCTGCCTGTGTGATTGGCTGAGGATGATACATTCCACCTGCCAGCTCTATTACTTGTATTTGATTGCCTCTAGTCTGCTATTTCCCATTTTCTTCTTGTTCATTTTGTCATTTCCTGTATTTTTTTAGTTTTGTGGTTTAAATCCCGGTGCGCGCCACACATACTCGTTTAGGCAAGGTAAACAAAGTTATACAGCCTTGGACACACCCCCTTGCTTACCTATGCACAGTACTGTTATTTCCTGTGTTTTTTTGGTGGGGGGGTTGTTTAAGTCCCAGTGCATGCTGCACACACCCCTTTAGCTAAGATAAACACATTTTAGCAGAGCTGTCTCTCGTTATATGCGAACAACCTCTTCATTTCATGGTGTAAGACATTACAGCCTCAGACAGACCCCCCCTTGCTTAGCTGTGCTTAGCTAAGCACAAACCTGGGCAACAGTGCCCCAGTGTGCTTACAGCAAGCATCACACACCCCCTTTTGATGTCATTTACTTCTCCTGCTTATACAGCCATATTAGAGTACCTACACAGTTAGGTGCAGTCTGGCACTTAGAAGAAATTTGTGATTAGATTCCCCTCATTTGCATACCCCACTGCCTTACTCCATAGTTACTGCACTCACACTGAGCCTTTCCCCTTAGCAACCACTGTTCCCTGGTATTGTTTTCATTCTGCATGCCATTGACTATAATGGCAAAATGCAGATTTCCCTGAAAATTGCCTCCCCCCCCCTTTTTTTTTATTTCCAGCACAATCCTGTTTGCACGCTGCTGCCCTATACTTAAATGGCAGAGATTGGCCAAAAAAGTTTCATTTTATAAAATTTAAGCTATTTTTCATGCCAATGGCCATATATTTGGTTATTGGCATGCCTACTAAATGTAATACATGCTTTCTTTTGAGCTATCATGCCTCCATTTTGTAATTTGCAGAAATTTATTCAGCTACTAGCTGAATACATTTCTGCTTTGTACACTGTTCAGGCACAGACAACCGCCTGCTTCCTGGATTGCTAATTCACCTCATTTGCATGGCGTTCAGCAGCAAATGAGGTAATTAGCTTATAGCAGTGGTGCCCATGCCGGTATAGTGCAGGAGTGCTCATGCACATCCTGGGAGCTCGATCCTGGATTGCTCGTCGGCCATATTGTGTGCAGCAGCTCTTTCACTTTCCAGCACTCCATGCAGAGCTTGCTCAATCTGGCTGAGTAAGTTCTAAAGATAGAGGGAGTAAAGAAGGAAGGGAAGAATTACGTGACAGGGAGGTTAGGTACAGAGGATAGGTGAGCAAAATAAAGTGTACGTTGATCTAAATAGGAGAATTTGAGGAAGTAACCGAGAAAGTATATACAAGGAGAAACAGGAGAAAGGGAGAAACAGTGTAGGGAGGAGGGAAAAGAGATTCAGGGAGGATTTTATTCAGTGAAAAGTCCCGGTAGTGTTTAGGTGATGTTTTAGAGCTTTCTTGAATTCCTGAGTCTGGCTTATTTGTCTTAGAGACAAGGGGAGCTTGTTCCATGATAGAGCTGGTAAGTAGCTACAATAGACTGAGATGAAATAACATTAAAATTTATGGTATACCTAAAAAGTATGAGGGAGGCAATGTAATAAACTTCTTAACTACCTGGCTACATAAGACATTAAAGCTGCCTGAAATTTTATCTTTTGGAATTTAAAGGGCACATAGATACCTGAGAGCACCTTCAAAGAAAGAAAAATCACCATCACATTCTATTATAGTTAAGTTCATGTCCAGCTTAAAAAAAAATCAAATATTAAAAACAGCATGGTCCAGACCACCTACTAAAATAGGTGAACTTGTACTTAGATTTGACAATGATCATTCCTGTAAAGTAATAAGTAACATAAAATACTATTTACCACCACTCATCAAAGAAAGTACAGTTGTGTAAAATCTTATCATAATGGTAGATATCCTTGCCTTCACTCTTAACTATATGGGATTCCCTGCCGTGTAAGCCCAATGCCCGGTCAGTCTTCCAAAGACTTCTGAATTTAAATAGTATGCTGAATGTCACCATATGCTCCCTGCATAATGTAGGGCATAAAAATGATGTTCAGGCCTACCAAAACAGAACTGATTTCCCCACCAGGAGGAACACCAATCCAAGGAACCCAAGAGGTAACACGTACATCCAGGAAGGCAAAAAACTAGAGGAGTGGAAGGAGATGAGTGAATACTGCAGCAGTGAAGGCAAAGACATCTATCATTATGGTAAGATTTTACACAACTGTACTATGTCTTTATGAGACAAAATGAGATACTGCCAGCACAGCTATCTGGAAGTTTTCAAATTGTTATATGTCATCTGTGAATATCAACATAATTTATATAAGATGCTTGTGGTACAACTGTATTAGAACTGTATGCTATGTGTATATATCAAACTTGTTTATACAAACGTCTGTTGAAAAAAATTTTTGCAAAGTACTTGATATGTATCCACAGTGCACTCTACTGGAGTAGAACAGAAATGAACATGCACTATTGGAGTTGTTTAAAAGTATATATTTTAACAGTGGAAAATAGATCACGAGGTTCATTTCAGTCCAGAAAAACTTCAGAAAAATAGCTGAAATTAAATTACTTTATGGCAGCAAGAGGCAGGATGTCTATACTAGGGAGCTCTCCCTGTTGTCTTTAAGGAGAAATAATTACTAGGCTGGAGATGTGGAGGGATGTAATTGTTTTATGACTTCCAGCATCTGCCAAAGATCTGAGGTCTATGTATTTTCACAGGTAGATGCTAAATACTGTTAGCTTTAAGCGGTGGGGGTTTCGTCTGGGATAGAGTCAGATGATAAGAAATGATGTTAATCTCCAAGCTATTCCAGCAATAATATTTGAGATATTAATTTAAAAAGTATCTTAGAGAGACATAGTATTCTGTATTGTCTTGGACCTGACAACTACTAGAAGATCCATTCACCACATCTGCCTTACTCTTAAATAAGTTAACTAGAGTATATTAATTCTCTTAGACTCAGTTAGGAATATAGTGAAGCATAGTTTAGATGTTTTTCTTTATTTATTTGAGACTGTCCTGCAATGTTGTTTTAAATATTTCCTGTGGCTTTGAACTCTGATGTATATACTGAGTATTTTCTTGTTATTTTATTATTTATTAATTATTAAATATATATTTTAAACATTTCATTGTGGCTGATCTGTGTAGAGATATTTAAGTTCTAAAAGTACTTGTATATTTATTTGGTGACTCTGTGTAGGCCACTCCTAATAGCCTTGCTCGTGGTCAAACTACCATTATATTAATAGTAACATTACACATTGAGATTGGACACCCTTTGTTAAGGGCCTTAAAGTAGCTAATAAGGAGTTGGCTTGTGGCAGAGATAACTACCTTATAGTCTGGGCAAAAGAGGTATAGCTAGTAAACCTGTGCCAGCCTTTCCCAAGTGTGTGTGTGTGTGTGTGTGTGTGTGTGTGTGTGTGTGTGTGTGTGTGTGTGTGTGTGTGTGTGTGTGTGGTGTGTGTGTATATACAAATCAAACCTCAAAGAGTGTGTGTGTCAGCTACTTGGGCAGGGTCATGAAGCACTGGTTGGACAGACGACACTCAGCTGAGATCTCAACTCTATAGCTGTGCCACTGGGGAGTCTTATTGGAGATCTGGGCAAAGAGGGAAAAACTAGCCCCGGACTGACTGTGGTCTCTGGGTGTTCCTAGGGGAAATTACACTTGATGCAGATAGTTGCATCTGGAAATACTGTGTGTGTGCCTTTTATCCTCCTAGTGTACGTCCCCCACTGTTGCCAGTGGTGAGGATTGAGACTCCTTTATTACTGGTCCAGTGGTGGGTTTTCACACCTTACATTCACTGATGCAGTATTTCTAACTAATGGGAAAATGGCAAAGCTCAAGAGGAAACTTGGGAGGAGGAAGGGGCAGAATTGTCTCCTAAAAAAACATGAAGAACTGAACTAGCAAAACCAGCTCTAGTTCTAGAGATACCATCCAACCTGTAGTGCTTGGGAAAGCTATTCACAGAAGTCCAGGTAGCTGCTTCAAGAATAGAACTAGCATCTGCTTCAAGAATAGAACTAGCATCTAAGCCTTTGTAAAAAGCACCAGAAGGAGCTACAGCTCTTGTAGAATGAGCCTTAATTGAAAAAGGAAGGCTCCTGCCATGAAAACTGTAACAAAAGGAAATAGTCTTAGAAATCTTAGAAGAAATAGGTTGCTTGGATACAGCAAGCCCCAAAGATCTAGGATGAAAAGAAACAAATAACTGATCAGATTTTCTAATAGCCTTGGTCATATCCAAATAAGCTCTAAGTTGGCTATGCATGTCTTAAGTATGCAGCACCTTCTCACTGTCAGTTTGTGAAGAGGTGAAAAAAGTAGGCAGATTAATAGACTAAGTAATAGCTCATTAACCATCTTTGGTATAAAAGAAAGTTTGGTGTGCAAGGACACTGTGTCCTCATGAAAAATCAAAAAAGGAGTATAAGCCATAAGGGCCTTCAACTCAGACACCTGTCTGACAGAAGTAAGTGCTAACAAAAGAAAAGTCTTCCAGGAACAATGTTACAAGGAAGCTGAATCATCAGGCTTAAAAGGAACCTGAATCAACTTCTCCAAAACAAAATTAAGATCCCATGGAGGAAAAATAGGCTTCCTGGAAGGTCTAACATTAAGGACGCCTTTAAGAAATTGTTTCACCTCCAATCTGGCAGCTAAAGGAGGAGAAAAAGGCAGACAAGCAGAGATAGCCAATAGGTGGGCCTTACAGAAGAATAGGCCAAACCAGCATTGATCAACTCACACAAATAAGACAGAACCAAAGGAGCATCCACAGACATGAGTCCAGGTTACGAGACAAATGCCAAAAAGAAAACATCTTCCATTTGGATAAGTAGGATTTCCTAGTCATATGTTTCCTGGCCTACTGCAGGACTTGCAGCACATCCTCAGAAAAAAAGGTGTCTATGAGGAATCAAAATCCTATCACTCAAAGTGTCAGTTGAAGCATGGACAGATGGAGATGGATAAGAGATCCATTTTCTTGTGTGATTAATTACACCTTGTGAGGTAATTTGTGATAATTGCGCTTGGCTAGATGCAGAAGAAGAGGGAACCAGTGCTGTCATGGCCAAAATGGAGTCACCAACAAGATTTCGGGAGTATCCTGTTGAATTATGAACAGGACTTTTCAAAGGAGAGGAAATGGAGGGAATGCATAAAGAAAGACTTCCTTCCAAGAGAATGACAGGGCATTCCATTCATCTTCCATACCAGAGGAAGTGGGACTCTGGCACAAAACAGAGGAAATTGTCTGTTCAGAGGGGAAGCAAAAAGATCCACTTGAGGAGTACCCCACTGGTGGATACTGTCCAGAAACACATCCCTGTGAAGCATTCATTCATGGGACTGAGTTAAGGACCTGCTCAGAGTGTCTGCCATAATGTTCTGACTGGAAAGGATATGAACTGCTTGAAGACTCACTTGACACTTGACAGAAAGATACCATACCAGAAAAACCAACCAGCAAAGAAGATAAGATCCCATCCCTCTCTGCTTGTTGCTATACCACATCACTGTGGTATTGTCTGTGAACACCTTCTGAAGCCCTGGAGAAACTGAAAGGCCTGAAGAGACAGCAGAAGAGCTCTTACATCTTTGACATTGATGTACTCCTTCTGCTGATGAGGTGACCACAACCCCTGTACCTTTGGTTTGATAAAAATCACACCCCATCCCATGTCTGAGGCATCTGTGAACAATTCCTGAGAAGAAAGAGGTGGATGAAAAGGGATCCCTAGATTCAGAGACAACTGCTGAATCCACCAGATAAGTTCCTGTCTGAGACAAGGAAAAAGAAGAGATACATATTCTAGAGGATAAGCATGTTGAAGCCACAAAGACTTCAGAAACCACTATGAACCATATGAAGTTTGGCCAGATGAAGCATCAGAATGGTAGATGCCATGAAACCCAGAACTCTCAGAAACTCCATGTTGGTAATGGAAGTCAGAGGAAGGAGACTGTGGAAGAAAGAAATGAAAATTAAGGCCTTTGCAGTGAGCAGGGGGTACAAGCATTGGCACCATCTGAATCCTGCAACCCAGAAAAACATAATCCTGAGAAGGAATCAGAGAAGACTTTTTGAAATTTATAGTGAACCCCAGGCTCTGAAGAAAGGATATGGCAAATTGATGATTTTACAAAAGGTCTCTGGAGAGGACACCTGAATCAACAGGTCATCCGATTAAGGAAAAATATGGATCACTTGAAGTCTGCAAAAGGCAATCATAGGAGCAAGACATTTGGTGAACATCCTTGGGGCAGTAGAAAGTCGAAAGGGCAAAGCAGAGGACTGAAAATGTCATGAAGCAACAGAGAAGTGAAAAAACTTCCTAAAACGAGGATGGATTGGAATATGGAGATAGGCATCCTTGAAATCCAGTGCCACCATATATGCCCGAGGGAGCAAGAGACGAAACAGAATCTGAAGTGACAACATCTGAAAGGAAGGTACCTTTCAAAAAGTGTTTAGATGAGAGAGGTCTAGAATAGGTCTCCAAGTGCCCTCTTTTCTGTTTACTAGAAATAGTCAGGAGTTGGACCCATTCCCCCTTTGGGATACAGGCACCTCTTGAAAAGTACCCTAAGATAAGAGATCTTGAAGAAACTCTGGTAAAAAGGGAAGATGTTCCAGAAGAGGCTGAGGAATGCCCATAAAATGAGAATGGGATTTCCACATCATGAATGATGAATGATCAACAGAACCCAAGAATGCTAAGTGATCTGAAGCCAAACTGGAAGAGAAAGAGAAAGGTGAAGAAAAAGAGGAATGAGGCTGGGAAGGGATGGATAGTCACACAGTTCCTGGTTTGTCCAGAAAGGAAGGCTTCAGAGTTCCTGAAAAATTAGTACCCTTAGCAGGAGGAGCCCATTTGCCACTCTTCTTGCATTTAGAAGGACAGGATTGTGTACAAACAAAGCCAGGCTTAGCGGTGTAGTTTCCCTGAAATTTAGGCATATGAGAAACAAACACATGTTTTAGTTCTTGTAAGGCCTTACCTTTATCCTGAAGGGACTTGAACCAGCAGCAGCTTCCCCAAACATAACTTTAGAATCCATAAGGGAGCATCCAGTAACTATCATCAGGTAGAGGTTGAAGCCTAAGCCAAGAATACCTCTGCATAACTGAACCAAAAAACAGTAGCCCTAGAAGAAGTGTCTGCTGCATCATAACTACATTTAATAGAATGATGCACAACCTGAGAAGAAGTCCCTAGCAAAGAACTAACATAAGCTTTGCCCTCAGAGTCTGGAAAATCAGAAATAAGTTTACAGGTCTGAGAAGGAAGAGCCAACATATACCTGTACATATAGGTCTAATAATTAATAGCCCTAAAAATTAAGGTAGAAAAAGTGTAAATATCTTTGCCCAGTCTGTCCATAGTTCTGCTGTCCTTGTCAGAAGGCAATAACTTGAGGGATAGGAAGCAATTGAGACAGCTTATCAGATGCTACTTACACTACCGAGGGGTCAGCAGCTGGACACTTGTATAAAAAAAGAACAATAATCTGGAACCCTATAAAACCTATCAGGCTTCTTGGAAGCAGGGGTGAGGGGATCAGGTACCTGAGAGGCACTGGAGAAAGCATCCAGTAAAGCAGACAAGACAGAAGGAATAGCCCAAGGTTTAGGAGAGTCCAACTGCAACAACTCATAGTACCTCTAATGGATATCAGAGACTTGAGTACAATCCCACTTAAAAAAATCCATCATCCTAGAGAGTGTGTCCCCAAAGAAAATTTCCTCCAAACCCAAACTACATCAGGGCTAATAGGTTCCTCCTTTTCTGAACCAAAGTCCAAAAGAGAAGGAATTTGAGTAGAATAAGTTAGGGATTTGTCAGCAGAATCCAACTCATCCTCCAGAAGAATCCTGGTCTCTAGGCCTTTTAAGAGGAATAGAGGACAAAGGAGTAGCAGGAACTGAAACCCTATGAGGAAGCTTTAAGGACATTAAGGCAGAAAATAATCCATGAGCCTGTCACTCCCTTTGTGGATCCCTAGGAACAGAAGAAACATGTTTAATTTTTTTGTTTCATTTTTAAGGGAACGTCCTGAGAAGGTTCCCTATTACGAGAGTGAAAGTCTGTTTAAGCGAATCCATAAATGTCGGCACGTATTGCGCGAACCGGCATTACAGTGAACATCCAAAACCATGAATTTGGAAATGTCAAATTACCATGGTTGGCCCGTCTGTGGTATAGCTCCATAAGGTAAGTGTGCGATAGTTACGGACCTTAGGGTTAGGGTGCGGGTTAAGGTAAGTTCATAGATAGTTATGTAGGTAAGATTTAGTGTAGGGTTAGGAGTAGGGTTTTGATAAATGTATGTATTTGGATTATTTATTTTGTTTGTTTATATTTTTATAGGGGAAGTGTGTGGTAGTTACGGACCTTAGGGTTAGGGAGGGGTTAAGGATAGTGCATAGATAGTTGTGTATGTGGGGTTTAGTGTAGGGTTAGAAGTAGGGTTTTGGTGCTTTACTTTAGGGTAAGAAGTAGGGTTTGGTTAGTGTATGTATGTGGTTTATTTATTTTGTTTGGGTAGGTAGTATGTAGCGGGTGGTGGGGTTGGCCGACTATGACAGTTCGAGATTTAAAATTTTGCGGTTTAGTGTGTTCGATATTCTCGTGGTTCACGCAATCTGTTTCGGTGCTTTGTTATTCACTCAAAAGGAGTTTCACTATGGTAATATAGACCCCCTGAGAAGACTCAAATCCAGGAAGACAGTCAAGAACCATAGCAGGAACTTCTTCCTCAACTAAAAACTAAGGAACTCCCCTAGGCCCCTCTGAAAAAATCAACCATGACTCCCTCTAAATGCCTGAGATGGATGCCTGCAAAGCCTCTTTGGATATGCCACCAGCTGGATCCTCACCAGCCTCCAACATGATCATGGCAGAGAAATCTGACAACACAGCTGGAGGAGCCTCTGAGTTCATAACAACCTCAGGAGAAACACCTGCTAGAGGCTAAACAGTGAAAGATTCTGGTCATACCTTTTTCACCTTCTTCTTTCTTAATGGCTGACTCTCAGGGTGGGAGATTCATTTCCTTGTATCTTTAGCGAGTAGCTTAGGACCCTGAATCTCAAGATACAAGGAAAGGGAAGAAGGTCTACTGTGAAGGGTTTTTGGATCAAACGCCTGACAAATAGAACAAGATGTATGGTCTTTAGAAGCACCTAAGCAAAAAATACACTTATTGCTGTGGTCTCCATGGGGACTCTGTCTCCCACACTGGCCTTGACCCTTCCTGCATGACATTAACCCCAAGGAACACAAAAAAACAAGAAAAAACAAAATCCCCAACTGGGCATTTAATTTGAAAAGACAGCAAACAGGCATAGGAAGTCACTGGAGAACATAAATGCATTAACATTTTAGAAAATGGTTGCAGGCAAGCAGACTGATGGTGCAAAAAACACATTCAGACTGACGGCAAATAAGTTTTCTTTTGCTAGGCCTGAACATCATCTTTATGCCTGACATTACGCAGGGACTGTACTTTTTCCTGGTGGGTACAACTGCCACTATGCAGCTATTAACATGCTTGTGTAGGGTTTCGGTGAAGAGTTCTGCATAGGCAGCAGTGTTCTCAGGGTTTATGGGGGCTTGAAATTTATCCACGTTATCACTTATTAGCAGGAAGTTAGTCTTAGAGTAGTTCCTGAATATTGCAAGGTTACCTGGGGGGTCTAGGTTTTATTTCTACTTCATAGGAGACCATTTTGTAGTCTGACCTTATCAAGTAAGACATTACACTAGGGGGTGTATAGCACTCTCCCATATTAGTAAGGACCAGATCTAGTATGGTTGCACCCCTGGTTGTTGTACTGACAATCCGGTCCAGAGAGTTTGTGTTTATAAAATACAGGGATCTCTGTGCCTGTACTTTTGATGTCATATAGGATTCCCAGGTAATGGTGTGGTAAATAAAGTTACCCAAGAATATGGTACTGGGTTGGAAGAAGAGCATTTCCAATAAGTTTAAATACATGGCATGTGTTTCCTGGGCCACAGGGGAGGACCTATATCTTGAAAGGAAGTTGGATTTTGCCTATGGTGATTTGAACATGGAGTACATCAAGTGTATTCTCCTGTTGTACCAGCTTCAGGTATATTTACTTTTGATGTAAATCAAGACACTTCCACCTTTAGTCCCTGCCTATGTAGTAGCTGGTCTAAATGTTTGGAAGGCATTATAACCTTGCAATGTCAGTGTACTCTCTACAGCTTTAAACCATGTCTCAGTGACCACACAGACATCAGCATTTTCTAGGGTGAAGAGAGCTTTCATCACAGATGTCTGTGAAAAAAGAAAATGACTTTATTTTTCTTTCTTTTTTCAAGTATTTATGCAAGAAATCTACTCAAAATAATTTTCTTTTATTAGAAGTGAAGAATTGGTAAGACAAAAGCTATAGTAATGTTTTATACTGAGTTGTTGCTAACATATAATTTCCTTACATTTTGCATGTTAAAATGCTTATTCTATAGTGTTATTAGCTCTAATCATATTAACTGTACATATTAATTTTATAAAAGTAAAGTTAAATGCTTGCTACTGATTAGAACAAGTTAAATAGTTAGAACAAGTTGCATAGAGGTTGGCATTTATCCAGGTTATCACTTAAAAGCAGGAAGTTAGCCGTAGAGTAGTTCCTGAATATTGCAAGGTTACCTGGGAGTCTAGGTTTTATTTCTACTTCATAGGAGACCATTTTGTAGTCTGACCTTATCAAGTAAGACATTACACTAGGGGGTGTATAGCACTCTCCCATATTAGTAAGGACCAGATCTAGTATGGTTGCACCCCTGGTTGTTGTACTGACAATCCGGTCCAGGGAATTTGTGTTTATAAAATACAGGAATCTCTGTGCCGGTACTTTTGATGTCATATAGGATTCCCAGGTAATGGTGTGGTAAATAAAGTTACCCAAGAATATGGTACTGGGTTGGAAGAAGAGCATTTCCAATAAGTTTAAATACATGGCATGTGTTTCCTGTGCCACAGGGCAGGACCTATATCTTGAAAGGAAGTTGGATTTTGCCTATGGTGATTTGAACATGGAGTACATCAAGTGTATTCTCCTGTTGTACCAGCCTTCAGGTATATTTACTTTTGAAGTAAATCGAGACACTTCCACCTTTAGTCACTGCCTATGTAGTAGCTAGTCTAAATGTTTGGAAGGCATTATAACCTTGCAATGTCAGTGTACTCTCTACAGCTTTAAACCATGTCTCAGTGACCACACAGACATCAGCATTTTCTAGGGTGAAGAGAGCTTCTAGGGAGTGGAGGTTTTTTTTATTTGTTTGTTTAGACTCCTAGCAATGAGCAGTAATGCCTTTAGATTTTATTTTGGTTTTGATTTGCTACATCAGATGTACATTAAGTTAGTATTGCCTCAGAAAGCCACTATGACTTTCTGAAGTAATAGATTTGCCCTTTAAGTAAAAAGGTTTGTACTGGACTTTAAGCTTCAAATCATATGCAACCATGTATTTATATTTTAAGCAAAACGTTTTCATGATGAGAATAAAAATGGATAATTTTACTGTTTTACTATACCTACAGTGAAATACTTAATATATTTCATTTAACTAATCATAAGTCTATTTCTAAATGTTAAATACTTCCTGTAAGAGAATGCCATTAAACTATAAGCAACAGAATTGCTAACTTTAAGACTATATAAGTTATGAATTTTATTTTATCTGTTCAACTGTGCTTAGTATGTGCATTGCTGGCTTAACAGAATGTCAGATCTAATATGCAAAGTAGAAGAGTTAAAGTATTGCTGATTTTGTTTTCTTTGTTCCTGTGTAACATGTTCCTTTCACTAACATCATTTATAAAGCAAATAAAACTTAGTGAAAGCCTGAGAACAAAAGAAAGTTCCATTTCTGTCAGAATACTGGATTCTTCCCACCTTGAGCTGTCCTAAAGAAAATCTAGGTCAAAGTTCATCACAGATGTCTGTAAAAAAAGAAAATGACTTTATTTTTCTTTCTTTTTTCAAGTATTTATGCAAGAAATCTACTCAAAATAATTTTATTTTATTAGAAGTGAAGAATTGGCAAGACAAAAGCTATAGTAATGTTTTATACAGAGTTGTTGCTAACATATAATTTCCTTACATATTGCATGTTAAAATGCTTATTCTATAGTGTTATTAGCTCTAATCATATTAACTGTACATATTCATTTTATAAAAGTAAAGTTAAATGCTTGCTACTGATTAGAACAAGTTAAATAGTTAGAACAAGTTACACAGAGGTTGGCATAAAGGTTAAGGTGTTTACCTTATAAGCAGTTAGCCTAGTAGTAATCTGTGAACCTATTAAAAGAACTAAGAGGAATGAGAAACTTACAGAGGAAATTAGCAGGTGCTATGAGTTGTCATTTTCATATGCTGTATTCAAATTTTGATCTCAACATGTGAAGCTTAGATCAGTTCTCAATGGCTAAAAACACACATTCAAATTAAACACACAGGGATTCTTTTATATATAGTAAGATTGCTTATAATACTAACAATTAATAGAAAAATAAAACATCTTATGAAAAATATAGAAGAGCACAATGAATGAAATAATTAATATGTAATATTAATAAAAGAGCAGTTTCAGTAAGTCAATAAATATATGCACATAATATAATCTTTACTAGAGAGCTGATAAATAGCTCTTTGATGGGAGATTTTAGAAATACAAGATATATAGCACAATGTAGAATATTAGTGGGAAAATAAAACAGAAAATAAATATTTAAATAAGAAACTGCTGTTAAAAATATGTCTGTTGCATATTCCTGCATATGTCAGAAATGTGAATGTACAAGATTTAATATACTGTACTTAGAAAATCATACAAAATTATTTGAAAATTATCTAAAAGCTGAATTTTGAAGCTTGGTCATGTGAACTATGATGCTTTTTACATGTTGTATGTTATTAGATTACCTAAAACTACCTGAAATAACTAATATAATAAGTCAAAGCTGAAGTTTGAGTGTTTTATTTCTGAATCAGTGCATCCATTTTGATAGAAAGTAAAGAAGATTTTTCAATATGTCTGAAACTGGGATGGGAGAATAGGATTTGTATGCAATATAGACTACAAATATATATATATATATATATATATATATATATATATATATATATATATATATATATATATATATGGATCTAGGACTATTGAACGAAAGTTCAACAGTCCAAATCCACATTCACCGAAAACACTTTAACAAAAGTGCTTTTACTACAAAAGCACTTTCGTCAAAGCGCGTAAAAAAAAAAAAAAACATTAAAAAACAATAAAAGAGTGTTTATACAGGGGGGCAAGCCCCCCTGCACCCCTCATGTGGGGGGGCTGTGCCCCCTACACCCCCCTACTTTTATATTCTCACTCCGAGATCGCACTACAGTGGGGAAAAGGGAATTTTCCCTTATCCACACTGTAGTACGACCTCCACAACAGGCATACTTACGCGAAAGAGCTTCTTCGGTGAAAAGCACTTTCGCGTAAGTATGCCCGGCCATTTCACATTCGGTGAAACGGACGTTTGAGCATGAGTCCTAGACCCATATATATATATATATATATATATATATATATATATATATATATATATATATATATAATACACACACATACACACACATATATATATGGGTCTACTTTGATTCACTAAAAACTCATTTCACTGAATTTCAAAACACTCACACCAAATCGCTGAAAGCTCAAATCACTGAAAACTCATTTCACTGAATGTTAGTACTGTTGGGCAAATAAAATGTACTCTATATGCCCTTTTCCATACTGTAGAGCAATCCTGGAGTTACTATATATAGTTAGGATGGGTTTGGGGGGCACAGCCCCCCACATTGGGGGTGTTGGGGTTTTATATTGTTAGCTTTTAGTGAAATAAGATTCATAAATATAAAAGCTAAGTAGGTAGGTGGATGCACCCCCCACACCACCCAATGTGGGAGGCTGTGCCCCCACCCCCCAACTATATATACTAACTCCAGGATTGTACTACAGTTGGGAAAAGGGCATATACATTTTATTTGCCCAGCAGTACTTACATTCAGTGAAATCTGATTCAGTGAAATGAGTTTTCAGTGTTTTGAGCTTTCAATGATTTTTTTGAGGGTGAATTAAAATTCAGTGAAATGAGTTTTCAGTGAATCAAAGTAGATCCATATATATATATATATATATATATATATATATATATATATATTTTTTTTTTTTTTTTTTGCCTCCATAGAAATAGAAATATCAAGACGTTTGCTTCAACCTGAAGTAATGTACATATTTTTATGAAGTAATTTAATAAGGATTTTTAAATATTTTATTTGTCATGTTAAGAGTGTTGCACAATTTTGAGATATAGACACTTGTACTTTTAAAATTCAGAGTTTTTTGTGTGTCTTTTAGTATGATAAATATATATGAGGAATGATTTCCCCTTCGCATTATAGTAAGGTCTGATAAGATTACCTGTCAGCTCTATGTTTATAGAAATAGTTATCTCTTCAGGTGCCAGGCTGTCATGCTTATTTATTTAGAGATGTAATTATAATAATTTTGAAGGAGTGAATAATTTAGGAATATTTAATAAGTACTTTATACTACTATTACATAAATAGGTATGTAATATACTGTTTGCTGGATTGTTTAATATTTGTGATTAATAGAAGAGGATTATTAAACTTTCATGTAGAAATGGGGGAATAGTTTTAAATGGTAAAATATATAGCTACTCTCTTATTATTTTTGATCTATATATAATATTATATTAATTATTGGTAAGTTTTTGGCTAATGTTTTGATGAATTTCAGGTGTTGGTATGTAGCATGATAGTATAGGAGTTTGTCTGTTTGCTAGGCAAACTAGTTACTTTAGTATCCATGGTTGGTTGTGTTTTATTAGCACTATATACAGTTATAGTTGTAGAATTGTCCATGTTTTTGTTATTTATGAGTTTTAGTAGTTTAGTTTGAGGAATTCAAATAAATGTGGAATGTTAAGATAGTGTTGGAAAAATGCATTAGAGTAATTGAATTAATATGGTGGATAAATGTGCCATATCTTTTAAATTAAATATTTTTAAATACACAGTATGAATAGTTTTAATCTATTATCTATTAATGTAAATGTATTAAATCTTTAACAATATTAGATAGAGAAGACATTATATTCTTGCAAGAGACTCTTTTGATAGATAAAGATATACAATATTTAAATAACTTTGGTTATGACATGTTATCATCTGCTTCTTTTAACAAAAATTGGAGAGACACTACTATACTTTGGAGAAACTCTATTGTAATGCTTAAGGACATGGAATCCATTAATGATTCCAAAGTAAAGTATACATTTGTAAGAATTAAATATAATAGAACACTGTATACACTAGCTAATTTTTACTGGATCCCTGGAATAGGTGCAAGAGTGGCTAAAGATCATTTAAACTTACTACAAAGTCAATGGAAGGGTAGTTTAATTTTAGCAAGGATTTTTAACTGCATATCTAGTAAAAAAGATACAAGTGAAGAGAAGAAAGCTATAATACTGGCATCAGCTAAAGCACTAAACAGATGGATTAGTAATAATAATTTAGTTGATTTATTTGTACAAGCAGAAGATAAGTCATTGTTCTTCACTTATAATTCTTATACGCATAAGACACAAACTAGAATTAATAGGATTTATTCCTCTAGAGATTTACTTAATAATGTGAATTATTTTAAAACTATTCCTTGTCCTTTTTCTGATTATAATGAGCTATGTATTAATATAGTAATGGATATAAGGATATTTAAGATTATTTATAGAACCCCAGTGCATATGATGAAATTAAGAGAATTTATGAGTTACCTTAAGGAACAAATCAAAGATGTTTTTATCTTTGAATGATAATGGTTAGGTTAGTAAAATCATACCACGGGATTCCTTAAAAATGCATATTAAAGATAGAATGGGAAGATGGACTAGTAATAAAATGAAAGAATGGGATACACAGTTGTTAGAAATACTCAAGGAAATGCAGAAAGTGAGGTTTGAACAGCAAACAAAGAAATTAGTTAATACTGATGTAATTAAATAATTAATGACAGAATAAAAAACAGTTTTAACAGATAAATTGGAGATAGCTTAGAAAAAATAAAATTGCACAGTTATGTGAAGACTTAAAAATCTACATAAGCTAATAGCAGTAAGATGTTAAGAAAAAGGCACAAAACAATAATATTCAAAATCTTCACACTTATAAGATTACTTCAGACATAGAATAAATGTTTAATATTTTTTTTAAAAATTCCATGACTATCTTAATAAAGATAAAAATAATATTCCTGATGATTACAAATTTGACAATTATTTCATGAAAAAATGTTACTAAAAACATAATGACCAAGAAATATCTCTGTTGAATTAGCCTATTACTGTCAGAAGTTAAAGAAGCTTTAAAAAAGGTACAATGGTAAAGCTCCAGGTTTAGATTGTTTAAGCATGGAATTATATACTCTGCTTCTGTTAAATATTTTAGAATTACTGAGTGATGTTTTCAGGATAATTCAGAGTGACAAAATAGTTCCTCCCTCATGGAAAATTTCTGTAATCTCACTTATACTTAAACAAGGAAAAGATAATAAGTTAATTTCCTCATATAGACATATTTCATTACTAAATGTAGACTTTAAATATATACTTCCATTTTGCTACAAGATTAAGAGATACAGTAGATAAAATAATTACTAAAGATCAAGCAGGATTTATAATTAATAGATTAACATACAATAATATAGAAAGGGTAGTAACTATCTTAAAATTAGCAAAAAGAATAAAAAAGAAATTGGCTGTAATTAGCTTAGATATTGAGACAGCTTTTGATTCTGTAGATTGGAACTACTTGTTTGGGACTTTAAAAGGGTTTGCATTTCCAGAACAGTTTACTGTTTTTAAACAATCTGTATAGAGACTCCAAAGCATATGTTAAAATTTGATCTTACGTTACTCAAAGATTTGCTTTAAACAAAAGCACAAAGCAAGATTTCATCCATGATCACCAGAAATTGACACAATCAGAATCCTAAATAAGAATTTAAAACATTGCACAGTACAGGGGCACTGATAAATTATTGCATTAAAGTAATATGTTTGTATTATCCATCAGCACAGTCACATCAGTCTGCAAATACAATCCATCAACCTAATAAATACACACATAAAGATAGGTTTGAGTGATGGGATGAATACAAGGAGAGATGAACATACACCTAGCAATGTTTTGTTTAATGACACATTCAAGTGCATTTTTTTGTTTATCTCTCATTATTAAGCTTAGATGCTGTTTAGCATGAAGTGACTGACATGAGGGTAAAGTTCGCTTAGCAGAGAGACAACATGCTTATGACAAGCAGAGCAAGGTTAGATAAATATGTGATAACAGTGGGGATAGATGTCACTTCAAATACTCATTTCTGGGCAGTAATCAATATATCTCCATAAGAACTCATAACAGTGGCAAATTTTAATATGTTGGTGATTAAATATATCATATGCATATAACATCACAGTAAGAAATGATGAGAGATGCATCTGGAAATGAACCCTTGATGCTATTGTCAAATATAATCTTCATTCAAGTGATTTATGTCATCTCTCCACACAGGAAGTTGCATTTTGTTACATTCAGCAATCTAAAAAATAGTCAAGAGTAAATGTTTAAAAGTACTGCCTTTAACCTGCTTTAACTCTGTGTTCCTGAAGCGCAGTGATTTTAAGCAGTATTGTGCAGAGATAACCAGACTAGTATGACTGATGGAAAAGTTCACCAGATTTTGCTATATGACATGAACAGCCATTCACTACTGCTCAGCCTTAGTATGGGACGCCAAACTCTGCACAAATGCACAAGACAAAAAGTGCAGGCATTATTATGGGCTGTGTGTGTGTGTGTGTGTGTGGGGGGGGGGGGGTGATTTTATTTTTTGACCAGATTAAAGGAGTGAAAATGCAGTAGATAAGAAAGTAGTGAAATGAGGGGTAGGGGTAAGCTGGAAGAAGAACAAAGGGGAAGCAATAAATGAATTTGCCGGATGGAATTAGGAAAGAACCATAGCTACCACTTCTTTAACACTGTTATGTGAAGATGTATAAAAAATTGGACGGATTTGGACTGTCACCACAAAACAGGTGGGGTGACAGCTATGCAATCATATTGTATAGCCAACTGAACTTAATGAAGTGTGTCAAGAAGACACATATGTGAAATGGAGAGCTATCTAAGGGAGATTTTTTTTGGGGGGGGCAAGTACCCATTTTATGTTTTGCATTTCAAAAAGAGAGGAATGTTGAGAAAGGGACTTAGGAAGGTCAGGATGATATAGGAGGGGTAGGTGAGGAAGCAGGTGCAGAAAAACAGGACTGACAAGATAGATAGAGGTATGTTGATTAACACAAAATGTTGCAGGCCACAATGATTTGAGATAGGTAGGAGACATTGGAGGCACATGCTCATCAGGCATGGGAACAGTGAGAATCTAGTCCTCACCCTCAGAAATGTCAGCACTGTCCCTTTCCTCAGTTCCCTATGAGATTGCTTGATGTCAGAGTCCTTTTTGCATTCTAAGGAGCAACTTCTCCAGATTACTTAGATAGGCACTAATGCCAGTTTCACATCACACACCATCCCTGGCAGCTCCTGTCAGGTGATATAATCACTGCCTACAACAATACTCCCAATGAGTACTAATGCTCCAGCAGCCAGTGCAATTCTACCTGATGTGGGTGACCAGGTAGTACAGGGGCTGCTGAGGCAGTACTACCAGGTTGAGTCCCAAAATTGCTGGGTGTTGGTGTGGCAGCCAGTGAAGGGTTGATCGGCTGAGCCTCAGAGGTTGGCCTACTTCCCTGTGCTGAAAAGCATTTTGTTTGTTGACAGTAAAGTATGACATCAGAATGGCATGCTCCCATTTATTAAAAAAAGAGAAAGAGATAAGGGGTGGGGTGAGACAAAAATGAAAAGAAAAAAGATGATTAGAACCATTATATGTCACATTCAAATACTTTATTAAAATAAATGTACTTTTATTATTATATTACTATACAGATTCTCCAATCAAAAAGAGGACTGTGAATTGTTACAATTAATCCTTTCAATATGCAGACAGTGCATATATGCTTTTAAAGATACATACATTCGTACGTACATACATACAAATATTTAAAGAACAGGCATCAATGTTCTTCTAGCCTATTAATACACTAAAATAGTTTTCCCATAATAAGTGTCCAGCTGTTCATATAAATATCTAAACTAGTACTTGCTTTAATGTAGTTTGGTAGTCTGTTCCATTCATCAGCTGCTCTTTGGGACAACCAATTAGTACACTTCTCATTCCTATAGAATCTTCTACATTTTTTGATAATCTTAAACATTCTCAAAGGTAGTTGTATCTAATTGCCCTATATGCCTGAATAAGCACTCCTCTTAAATATCAATAACAGACACTGTACAAGTTCAGATATTTTAGTCTTTCATAATAACTTAAATTTTCACATCCATGGATGTTCTTGGTATATTTCTGCTGTACTCTTTCCAGTTTACTCAAACTTGTTTTTTATAAGGTTTCCATATTGTTATTCCATACTGAAATTTGGGTCTAAAGTAATTAACAAATAATGACTTCATCATTTTTGATTTCCTAGACTTTATAAAATGTTTTATACAACCTACAATTCTTTAACTATCGTTAACCAGTTGTGAGATATGATAATAAAACACTCAAAACTGGATCTACCCATATACCCAGGTCCTTAAATGAATCTACAGTTTCAATCACTGTATGCTGTATTAAATATTCCCTTTCAATTTATGTCTCCCAAATCTCATATGCTTAGTTTTTGATGTACCCAAATGGTTAATTTAGTCAAGATCTTTTGCAGACATGCCTTATCTGTAACACATGTAATCAGATTACACAGTTTCAGGTCATCTGCATACAGACCTCAGATGAAAACGATAGGTCTGAAGGGTACAATCTAAACAAGTAAGGACCTAGAACAGAGTCCTGTGGGACACCCTGATGCTACAGATTAAGTTAACAACACAGCATTAAAGCCAGCATTGCTGGGATTAAAATAAAAAAACAATATTTTTGGAATTTGAATATATTTGTTACTTGTGGGAATTGAACCCACTAAATCTGAATACACTATTGCACTTGTCTAATATAATTACAAGAGCTACAGAAGCAAGCATGCAGGCTTGCTTCCACAGTTAAGAGCTGCATCCAAATTGCTAACAATGTATGAGTAATAATTTTAATACAATCATGTTTATTTGTGCTGCATAAGTACCCCTTGCCACTTTTGAGTCTTTCTAACCTTTCAGCATGCACCTCCCTGTTTGCTGAAATTTCCAGAACAGGTGTAAAATAAAGAAGGAGAGAAAAAGAGACAAGAAAGCATTCTGCATACCAGTCTTGGCAAGCTATAACTTTCCATATAATCTGTCATTGCTTTATTTGTATACATACACAACAGTGGTATGTCAGCAGTCCTAAACTCATCCAGCCACTGGTTGAGCTGTGCCTGCTTGCACCTTTTGAGGTCATTATAATGGTGCCTGCACTGCTACCCAATGCATTGTATGCCAGTTGCACTACAGACAGCCTTGACTAGACTGATTCAAACCTCAACTGAGACCTGGCAGTCATCATGCAACAGCCTACAGTTGTAGTGCTTTATGAGGAGTGCAACAAATATTTTGGACACCTCCATACCTCACATTTGTACACTGAATTTGGTACCATCCTTCCCATCTCCTGCCATGTCTGCACAAGTCCTCCAACAACAGGAAAAGTGTTTTCCTGCCAATTCATGATATTCAGTTTTCTGGCCAGTACACAAACCTGCACATTCATGCTAGCCATGTTTATGCAATGTTACATGGAGTGAAATACTACCGAACAGAGAAAAAGGGAGTTTATGAAAAAGGAAGGATGATGTGACATTTGGCATTAATTTGTAGCATGATGTTGCTATCCCTGACAACACTTTGTCTAATGATATATTAAACAACTTGGCTTTAAGACATGATTTTGTAAAGATCAATGGGATGACTTGACATATGTTGTGAGGCCTTACACACTGTTAAAAGTAATATGTACAATGTGGGATTCAAAACCTATGTAAAAAGAGAATACATGCATTTCCCCACAGGTGATTTTTCCTCATTGCCACAGAAGGAGTGCTTGCAACCATTGTCATTACAGTTATACAGTTTAAAGAGTAACTGGTGCTATACTTCAATTAAGCCTGTATGTGTGTGACATGACAAGGTTCTGATTTATACATTCTCAGGTGAGATGCAGGAGTAATGTGTGGCAATACACTGGAAAAGGATATACTTGTATTTACTTCCAGAGTAGATGTTTTGAGTTCTGGTTCAGACCGTACCATACATTCTGTTTTACAGTTATATTTGTGTTATGGGAGGTGTGCAGATGACTGTCAGTAAGCTATGAAGTACATCTTAGGTCTGAAAATACATGTATATTTACATAATCATCATTGTTATGCTACAGCAGTTACACATAATAGATATGATTACATGTGTTTGCTCAATCAACCTGCTATACATAGGTATTGGTATGTAGAATTATCTTTATATTCTAATTTTTGTGAAAAGTTACAGTGCTATACCCTTAATAAAAAATTAGAGTGTGTTGGATTAGAACCCTGGCCCACATGTGTTCAGACCATGAACTTTCACCTGATACCACAGGAAAAGCTAAGCCGCAGTATAATTTTAATACCCAGTACTGTCCAGAGTGCTAACGGCCACACACCACCTCTTAGCCTGTTTGCATGAAGGAAGCCAAACCAAATGAAGTGTTTCACTTTTTTCCTTAAGTAGAGAACCATGTGTGCACATAGGTGAGCAAAGCACAAATGTAGCAAACAATCACAAACATAAACTCCTTCTTAAACTTGAAGAATTAGAGTTAATGTGGCAGATCAAACTCAATGCATACAATGTCCCAGGTCTCAATGAGTCTTGCTCCATTAGTAGTATTCTCAAGCTGAAGAGTCTGCAAAGATGATAATTAGTATCAAAGAGTAAATGTTGGACATTACTGTATTCAGTTCTTCAGTATAGTAACTACATTAATTTGTGATTGATACTGGTGTTTATTATGATAGTTGCTTAGGGTAACTTAACCTTCTGTCAACAATGTTTCTTTTAGATTTTTCATTTTATAATTTAGTGTTTTATGTGTATTTTCGTATTTGTGCTTTTGAAGTTATAAAACATTGTAATTTTATAAAAGGAAGTTTTATATTATGTTTGAAATAGGTTTTTATGTAACCTTAGTAAATTGTTAATCAAAAGCAATTATTAGTTAATTGTCCCACTTTTTTTAGATCAAGGTTTATATAAGGACTTAGTCATTTCCTGTTTTTCTACTTCTGATGAAGTTTGCATGATCGCAAACAAAAAGCACTTCAAGTTCTAACTATACTAAAATAAATCAGTGTCAGTGTGTCGGCTCTACAGTTGCTTGGACTTGGACTTGTTTTCTGTTTTTAATAGTTTTTTGTGCCGTGGAACTTTATTAATGGGAAGATGCCAAGAATTTATTTGGACTGCAGGTTAGAGATTGCCTTCCCTATTAGGGATTTATATCAGAGTATAGGCAATGAGAAAGAAATGGGGGGGCGTCCTAAATGAAAGACTAGCACCGATAGAGTTTTTAATAGAATCTAGAACAGAAGCTGCCATTAAAAAATAATAATTAGTAGAGCATATAAAATATTGCACGATAACTATAAGAATCAATCAGATGAGGTTAGAAAGGATTGGAAAGAGAGATTGGATAAGTAATTCACAAAGAAACAATGGGAGGATATATGTATGTCTCCCAAATATGCAACAAAATCTAGAAGATTTAGGATGTTTGCATAGAACTGTTTATATAGATATTTTTATACCCCAAATTGACACCAGAGAATTTTTCCTCAGGTAGACAGCAAATGTTGGAGGTGTGAAGGGGAAGAAAGATGTAATTGGGAAGATATTTAGTGGGAGTGGGGTGAGTTGGTGGACTTTAAGGATTCCCTGCGAGATGGACTGTTGGAGATGCTGGGTAGGTAGATTGGCCTGTTGAGGGAGATGATTTTTCTGAGCTATTATACAGAATTAGAATTACCTAGACATTGTAAGACCTTGCTGTATCTAATAATGGTGGCTGCCAAAAAAGCAATCACTAGAAACTGGAAACCAAAATGTAAACCAACTATACTGGCAGTAGTGAATATAGTAACAGAGATAAAACAACCAAAATGTAAACCAACTATACTGGCAGTAATGAATATAGTAACATAGATAAAACAACTGGAATTGAGATATTTAGAAAAGGGTAAGAGCAAACTACATAGGAAATACTAGGAATTGTGGGAACAATACATACAAGGGAGGGATGAGGCCTAAAAGACAGCAGGGCTTAAATAAGATATGCAATGTTTGAGTGAGAAAGATTGGGTAGATTATAAGTGATGCATAATGTTTGCAGATGGGAGTGTGTCAGTATGGTTTGTGATGTAAAATGCTTGCAACTAGGATTGTGTTGGTGTGAGTTGTTTTAATTTATATAAATATATGATTGCCTATGTATGGTTTAATGAAAATGTTTCTTGTTTAAAAAAAGCAGGAATTGAATAATTTATGTAATGTCGCTTAGGTTATATGATATATAGCAATTTATGTGAAGTATAATGTTTGTTATGTTAATATAGTTGGATTACTTTTATATGCATGTAAATTTGCCTATGTCATAAGTGATAATTCAATAAAGGTGTTTGGGAAAAACAATGTATACACTCAGACATTCTCAGTTGATTGTACATGTGAGGCTAATATATTTAGTGCAATGTCTGATCACACAACCATTTATGAATATGTTTTCTTTGTGTTCTAGTCATTCTTACCCTAACTCTGCTGTAATATCAGACATGCAGTCTATATTGCATATTCTATCTATTTGCTTTGGATGTGTGATAAAAATACATGACAGTGAACAACAGTTTTCAGCCAAGGGCAGGAGAAGTTTGCTATTATGGACTAAAAATTATACATGTGTGGTGTTTTGCTTTAACAGCTCACTGCAGTTAGTTATACATGTTGTAAGTGCATCTTCACTGATACACCCCCTGCAGTGAAGGGTGTCTGAATTGCTGTTGTGTTCTCCTTCACTCACACTAATCATTCACAATTGCAAGCCATTAACACCTAACAAAATGCTATAGAGGCTGCACTATGTTGACATTTGCTACACAAAGTCAAAAGTTTGGTATTCATCCATTCTAATAAGTTCACACCTCATTTGCATCTTCACAATGCTCAGAGGCCTGAATCTACACGAGAAAAGGTAACCGTTTAGCTAGGGAACTTGAAGGTGAGGAAACTTGTGGATTTGGACAAAACACAAGATTGGTATTCCTTTGAAGATGATTTATCTGCAGAGAAGGCTTAATTTTGTCAAGGTATGTTTGTATTATTCAAGGACATTTAGATTTTGTGAACTGTTACAAATGTATGTATATATCCAGGATAACATGGAACTTTTATCTCTATGTACTTCTTATAAGTCACTGCTGTCATAGGCAGTTTTGGCAGGTATTTACATCTTTGAGATAAACAAGTTATATATGTTCTTAACATTTGCTTTTGCAGTGCTTATGGTATTACAGAAAAATGCAATATACATGTCATAGACACTGGTGTTATGCTTCTGAAAGGAGTGATGGGCACAATGAAAAATGACTGGCATTAATAAATTAACTTTTCCTTTGAAAACGTGTAGAGATCCTGATAATTCTGTGGAAAATATAAATATATTACTTAATGTGGTATTCCTTGGTTTGTACAAACCTTTGTTTGTGTTTTCTTTTTTGTGGGGGAAGGGGCACCTACCATTCTGTCATGTGTTTCAAATGCTCTTCTGCTGAAAATGTGTAGACATCTTGATATTGCTGTGAAAAACATATGTACATTACTTATATAGTATTCCTTGTTTTTTTTTTCAAATCTTCATTAGTGTGGGAGGGGAAGGTGGGACAACTACCTAACATGCTGTTGTATTAAATGAAAAGTGTCATAGAGCTTGCATACAGCTTGGCTGTGTTCATGCAGACACTTACACACACGTTTCACATTAAGTGCCCGTACAGACATTTCCACATAATAGGTACATCAGGCATTCATGAGGCTTGCATGTCATTCTAAGTCACCATTTGATAATTAGTTACCTTTCTGCTTGCCCATCTTTTTTAATCACACACAGACACAACTTTTGTGTCAGCCTTGGCCTCCTGACCTGCCAAATGCCTCCACTGTTCAAATGATGATAACTGCACCACCATCTTATTTCTTATTTCTTTCTTTGTGATTCAGGAATACATATGTATTTTCTCTGATGGACAGTGTGCATAGCTAACTGAGTGCTTAGTATATGTATTGGTGATGTTATTTTGAAATTTTTACTGATTTCTTACAGACTTTTTTGTATTGTGATTACTACCTTGAAATCGTTGATAAGTCAGTGAGGCTTATTGCTCCACTTGTGAGAATGCAGGGATAATTGGACTTTGGATTGCTTTTTCTGTTATGGGTATTTTAGATGCATGATGCATGCTAGCTGATAAACAGCATAAATCTATCAATATAAGTTAGTCCTGTCACATATTGATGTCATTGCTGGCAGCTTGCATACATTCTACTTAGGTACATTTTCAAGTAACAGTATGCAATTATCTGCCATTTATTTATGTTCTTACACATTTATTTTCCTGTTCTAGATTCAACACATGCCTTGAGAGTGTTGCAGTTGCAACTGCTGTAATCCAGGGCTGAGTCTGTCTAATGCTAGCAGTGCACAGCCATCACATGGGTAAGTAAAGGTTGTGAACATTGCCCTGCATCAATTTTAATTTCTGTATGTGCATAGGATGAAAGTTGTACCCCATAGGTGGTCAGCATGTATGCCATCACTTGCCTCTTGGCCAGGGTAAAGGCATATTGTGCATGTCTATGTTTACCTACACCCACAGCAGCTGCTGGTTCCCTCCTCTGACTCCTCACCTGCATGTGGCTGTGGTGGGCTTGCCAGTGGTGGTGGGATGTGTGACTCTTCCTCTTGGTGTTCCTGTTGCAGCTGTTTTCTTGGGATGATATTGTGTAGGATAGCACAAGCTGTGATGATTTGGCAGGAATCATACTGCAGGCCCCTCTCTGGCCCTCCCTGATCTAGTCAGACACTGAAACTGTGAGTTTAGTAGCCCAAACATACATTCTATGATATTTCTTGTTTGAGTGCGTGCCTAATTATAGCATTTCTCTGTGAGTTTGTATGCATTTCTGATGGGCAACATCAGCTGTGGTTTGAGTCCATACCCTGCATTCCCCAGTAAGTGTCCTTATGGTAGATCACCCCTGGAAAATCTCTGGTAAAGCTGTGAGCCATGCCAGCTATGGGTGTTGTGGTAATTGCTGGGGTTGCAGCACCCACATTCAGGATGATTCCCTTAGCATTACACATGACTGGGCAGTTAATGTAGTGGAACCCTTTTCTGTTAATGTAGACCCTTCCCTGTTCCTTGGGTGGTGCAGTGACCTCAGTATGTTTGCTGTCTATGGAACCCAAGACTTCAGAGAAGTGTTCTACAGGGTATAAATCCTGCATAATTGTAGCTCTGTCTTCAGGGACATGGAGAAAATATATATAGCGACTAGTATGCAGTAGCATAGCATTCAGGAATTGATGTAGCATCCTGATTGCTGATGCCTGTGACACCCCCTGCATGTCCCTTGTTGGTCAACGGAAGGCTCCTGTAGCTAATATTCTAAGTGCTACACATATCTTGGTCTCCACAGGTATTGGTTCCCCCTCAGTTTGCCCTTGGTCTCAGAAGAGGCGACAGAGGTTGCAGAGTTCCTGGAATGTGTCTCTATCCATCCTGTAGGGCTCTACTATTTCCATCTCATGCAGACCATGAAAGGTTAAATGGGGTCTAAATAGACTTTGGGCAAGAAGGGCAAGAAGAAGAAGGGTATCAGCAGTAGCAGCAGCAGTGGCATAGACTTGAGCCTCTTGCACATACACATGCAGAAGAGCAGCAGCAGCCCCTAATGTTATTTCCTTCTAGTGTGGTTTCCATGGATGAATTCCAATAGGTTTGGATTGCAAAGAAAAAAAGCTACACCAAGTGTACACAATTGCTTATAGCTTGTGGAATAGTTCTGGATTAGTTGATTAGCATACACTTCAGGTGCTTATGTTGTAATTAGCATAACACAAAGTTTATAATGTTTGTATGGGTCAACATATTGTGTAGACCCTCTTGCTGAATACACATCAGCTTGGTGCCATGTACATGTTTATGTCGCAAAGCACAGATGGTTTTAGCAATCCTTGCAAGGTTTATTGAATCCTGCCCTATATCTATGCATCTCTGTCGATCTACCTATCTAGCTATCTATAGTCTATGTTAGGAGAAAAGTGGAAATAAGTGCACACTCCATTATCAGTGAAAGTGACTTTCAGCAAAACTGGCACTCTTCTGTCTTTGCACCCCCATCCGGCTTTCATGAAAACATAGTTTCATAGGTTTATAGGTAGGTACTAGGCTATCAGCTCTAGGGCCTATACAAGCCTAGCCAAAAAAGTACCCTGGCTTTCGCCATCCAGGAAAATTATTTTCCTGTGCCCCTGCTGAGCAGAGCGATAGAGGTGATCCCAGGGGTGAATTTCCTATCTCCCATACAATCATCAAGATTTTCCTTGAAGAGTGCTAATAAGGAGCTTTGTTTGATATAGATAGGTAGTTTGTTCCAGAGTATGGAAAGTGTCTGAGACAGGAATCTATCCCTCCAGCATGTTCTGTTTATTGTGGTGACAAGGTTTAGGTTCCTAGAGCATATAGCTCGGAGGGATTGGGATTTCTTTAAGTGGAGCATGTCCAACAGCTCTGGATTTGACATAGCTTTGTATGTTAGGCAGAGATCGCCTCTGAGTAGGTGATGTGTGACAGAGTAAAGCTGGAGTTTTTTGAGACGGTCTGCATAGGGGATCTGTTTGATGCTGGTAATCCTCTTTGTGAGGTATTTCTGCGGCCTTTCCATTGTTGTAAATGTCTTGTGAAGTATACCAAAATGGGCGTTGTACTCTATAATGGGTCAAATGAGTGATGGGTAGAGGGGAATAATGACCTCTTTTTTCCTGGATGAGAAACCTTTTGTGATGAGGTGTGCCACGTAGAAGGATTTCCTGACTACTGTGGCAATGTGATTATCAAAGGAGAAACTACTCTCCATCTGTGTCCTAAGGTCTCTTATCACACTTTCAGTGTTAAGTGGACTATCACCTATGTGGTAGCTCATGGGTACAGAGTTTTTACCAAAGGGGATGACAATGCACTTTTTGGCATTGAGCTTGAGGCCATGGCTTTGACACCAGGCATCTGTCTCAGTGAGGCCCTTTTGTAGGATGTCCAAATCATTAGGAGTTTCACTTATGGCTATAAGTTTGCAGTCATCTGTGAACTTCATTAGGCAAAGACCTTCTGTGTTAGCTTGTACTTTAGAAAAGTAGATAGCAAACAGGAGAGGACTCAAGACTGAACCCTCTGGCACTCCACTTGTCACTGGTCTGAAGTCGGATTTGTAGTCTGCTACTTTCACAGGGTGGGTTCTGTCAGTGAGCCAGTTGGCAACCCATCTTGTGACATAGGGATTTATACCTAGATTAGTGAGTTTATCTATAATTCCAGAATGGGGGATGGTGTCAAAAGCCTTGGCGAGATCTAGATAGGCTGTGTGAACCACCTTACCCTCATCTACGGCTTTGGTGACTGCTTCAAAGAAGTCAGTCAGGTTTAGGAGTCATGATCTACCTTTTAAAAACCCGAACTGGGTGGGGTCCAGAGTTTGGAGATTACCAATGTCTTTGATTATAAGTTCCATGATGATAAGTTCCATGGCCTTGCAGACCAAGCTCGTTAGGTTAATGGGGCGGTAGTTCCTGGGGTCCGTGGTGGCTCCCCCTTTGTGGAGTGGGATAACCGTCGCTGTTCGCCCTTCAGTGGGCACAAAGCCTGAGGTGAGGCTATGACTGAACATGGGTGCCAGTTTATTCTGTAGTTCATATAGAATGCAGCCTGGGATGTTGTCAGGTCCCATGGATGCTGTGTTCTTGGCTTTGGAGAGTGTGTTTTTTAACTGTGCATTCGAGATTTCAGGAACTATGCATTCTTCCGGTATAGAGATGGGCCCTTTAAGGGGTGAGGGGGGGATAAAGTTAGCACTGAACCTATCTACCAGGATGTTGGCAATATCAGTTGGTTCTGTATATTTAGTGCCATTGTGCTGTAACTCAGAGCAGATTTGTGTGTTGCCATTGAGATTCTTGACATAGCTATAGAATGCTTTGTGGTTGTCTTTATAATCAGTGGTGATTTTGTTTTCATAACTAGCTTTGGAGGATTTTATGAGGGATCTCAGCTTCTTACTGAGGCTGACCAGGGAGTTCTTCCAGTCATAGGATTTTACTCTTTTTTTGCAACAGTTTCTTTCTTCTGTTGTACAGTTTGTTTATGGCAGGGGGGCCACCAGATTGGCTTCCTTTTTTGGAGGATATCATCTTGGTCCTGTTAGGGATAGCACAATCCATGCACTCGTGTAAGTGCTTATAAAGTGCATTTGTGTAGGATTCAGCAGTCGTACCTCTATTGTCCTTCTGCATGGGTGTTGTGAAATTTGTCACTTCTATCTTAAGAAGCGTGAAGTTGGCTTTGGAGAAATTTTTTACGGTGGTTTCCCTAATGGGGGTGGGATGTGGATGTCTAGGCTGATTAGCTTGTGGTTGGATCTGTCCAACGAGGAATTGACCTCTGGTGTGGTACACCAGTCACCCATGTTGGTAATGACCAGGTTTAGGATATTGCTGCCCCTGATGGGAGTGTGGATAAGTTGATCCAAGGTGTTGGAATTTATGAATTCCAGAAAACGTTGAGCAAAAGAGTTGATACATGAGTAGTTTTCCCAGTTAATGGTGGGGTAGTTGAAATCACCCATTATGAGGGTGTTGGGTTGTACCCTAATATTTTCCAGTGTATCAAGAAATGAGGAGTGGGAATCCATGAGCATGGTGGGGGATCTGTAGCAAGTTACAATTCGGACTGCAGTCTTGCCCAGAGTTAGTTGCACTTGGATAATTTCGGATGCATTATACTGAGCAACTAGCCTGGAGGTGTGGATGTCCTTAATGAATATGGACACGCCTGCACCTTTAGTGTTTCGGTCCAGGTTAGGTGGCCGGAAGGTGTGGTATGAATTATAGCCTGGTAATGCAGGGGTGCTCTCTGAAGCTTTGAACCAGGTCTCTGTCACTGCACAGATGTCGATGTTCTCCATTTTAAGGCGTGCCCGAGTGAATGCATTTTGAGGTTTAGACTTCTAGCATTGAGTAGCATTACCCTCAGAGTTTGCTTGCTTGTACCTGTTACGGTGGTGAATTTGTCATTTGAACCTTGCCTAAAAAAGGCACTATAGGGGTGGCAAGAGCCTTAGCCTGTATCTGGAATCCCTTGGGCGAAAGGTGCAGGCAAAGCATCGTGGTCTGTCGATCATGTCATCCCAAGCAGACAGATACTGGATTCCCTTAGAATGACACCAGATGCTTAGCCAATTGTTGAAGTCAATCATTTTGTCCTTGTACTGTGGTATCATTCTGGGTGATGGCAGGATGCTACTCAGGGCTAGGGTCATACCTGCCTGGGCTACAAGATCGGAGTGCTCCTCCATGTCTCTTTTCATGTAGTCCAGGGAGGTACATCTCAGGTCATTCACACCAACATGGACAATGAAAGAGTCATATTTGTACTTGTGGAGTGAACCATAATGGCTGTCACAATTAATTCTTTAAAAACAATAATCATTTTTGGTGTCATAATTCATTTTATGAGTCTTTAAAATAAGGAATTCCACCAACAAAATGCAGTGTATAGTTTTCTATATGTATACATTACTCATATATATAAATTTATCACTGAATAGTTTTTCTATATGTATACATAGGTTTGTACTAGGCTAACTGCCCTTGTGGGCCATTTTAAGCCTAGCCAGTTATCCTATGTGATAATCAAACCCTGCACTTTGTCTCTTTAAGGTAAACACCTTAACCATTATGCCAACCTCCCCCCATATATATGTAGGAGTATATAAAGAGTGAGAGAGAGAGAGAGAGAGAGAGAGAGAGAGAGAGTGAGTAGCTGAAGTTTTAGAATCATTTATCACATATAGCATTTTACAAGGATTATCCCTTCTTCTTACAATCTAGAATAATAGGTCATAGGATCATAGGATCAAAACAGATTGCTAGGTCAATGGCTTTGGGGCCCTTACAAGCCTAGCCAAGAGTTTACCCCCAAAAAATAAACCTCAGTCAGCACCTGTTGATCCTGTCAATGAGGGAAACAGGTGGAACCCCTGGGACAAATTTGCGGTTGCAAATCCACTCATCAAGGTTGCGCTTGAAGAGGGTCAGCAACATACTTTGTTTGATGTGTATGGGGAGTCTATTCCAGAGATGGGGCAGCCTCTAGGAGACAAACCTGTCTCTCCATCAGGTTTTGTTAATGTCACATATTAGATTTAAGCCTTTCGATTGGGTACTATGCGAAGAGTTAGACTTACGGATATGGAGCATCTCTAGTTGAGCAGGGTCTGAGATTGCCTTGTAGGTGAGACACAGATCATCTCTGAGCAATCTGTATGATACAGAATAGAGTGATAGTGATTTCAGCCTGTCCACATAAGACAGGTGTTGTAGGCCATGGATTCTCTTAGTGAGGTATTTCTGTGGCCTTTCCAGTTGGTGCAGGTGTTTGGAGAGGTACATACCAAACATGGTGTTGTACTCAATTATTGGCCTAATGAGAGAGGAGTACAGAGAGGTAATAACCTGTTTTTTTCTGATTGCAATCTCTTTACTTAAGAGATGAACCAAGTAAAATGCTTTTCGGACCACTGCTGCTACATGATGGTCAAATGTGAGATTATTGTCAACTTGTGTACCCAGGTCTCTCACCACAGGTTGTGTGCTTAGGGGGGTGCTGCTAATGTGGTAATCAGTAGGGGCCGTGTTTTTGCTGAATGGTATGATAATACATTTTTTTGCATTTAACTTAAGGCCATGACTTTGGCACCAGTCATTTGTTGCTGTGAGATCTTCCTGAAGTATGTTAGCATCATTTGGGGAGACAAAGACAGCACCCAACTTATAGTCTTCTGCAAACTTGGTCAGCTGCAGGCCTTTTGTCTTTGCCTGGACCTCTGAGAAGTAGATGCCAAATAATAGGGGTCCCTGGGGACACTTCTAGTGACAGGTCTGCTATCAGAGGTAGTGGCACCTATTTTTCCCTTGTGGGTCCTATCGGTGAGCCAGCTGGCCACCCACCTGATGAGATAGGGATTTACACCGAGTTTTGTTAGTTTTTTGATGTGGGGGATTGTGTCAAAGGCTTTGGCCAAGTCAAGGTAAGCTGTATGTACTGATTTTCCCTCATCCAGTACCTTGGTGACAGTCTCAAAAAAGTCAACCAGGTTCAACAGGCAAGATATGCCCTTGACGAATCCAAACTGGGTGGGGGTCAATTGCTTGGAGATTACCTATGTCCTTGTTTATGAGGTCCATAATAATATGCTACATGGCCTTACAGATCAGACTTGTCAAGCTAATATGGTGATATTTTCCAAGGGTTAGTAGTGTACCGCCTTTGTGCAAAGGGATGACAATGGCAGTTCTCCACTCTGCTGGAATGAAGCCTGTACATAGGCTATGGCTGAAAAGGGTGCTCAATGGCGAGGCTAGTTCTTGCTGGAGATGTTGCAGAATACAGCCAAGGATACTATCAGGTCCCATGGAAGCTGTGTTCTTTGCCTTGGATAGGGCCTTTAACACTTGATCTATTGAGATGTGAGGTGCAGGGCAAGTATTGGGAATGTTGAATGAGCCTTTGTGGAGGCAGTGAGGTGAAGTTTGCACTGATCCTATCTGATAGCAGTTTGCCTAAGTCTACAGGATCAGTGTAAGTGGTAGCATCAAGAACTAATTCGGAATAAACCTGGGCTTTGCCATGGAGGTTTCTGACGTAACTGAAAAAGGATTTGTGGTTAGCCTTTGTTTTGGAGGCTAGTTTTGATTCATAATTGGCTTTGGATGTTTTTACTAGTGATCTAGTTTGCTTGTTGAGGCTATGGAGGGAGTTTTTCCAATTGGGAATCTGTGCCTTTTTTACTCTTGGACAACAGTTTCTTCCTTTTGTTGTAAATTCTGCTGCTAGATGATGTCCACCACATAGATTTGTGTTTCTTTGAGGAGCAGGTTTTGGCTCTGTTGGGTATGTCTGAGTCCATGCAGGTGTAGAGGTGGTTGTATAGTGCACTGGCATCTGTTCAGCATATTTGTCTGCATCCTCTGACGGGGAGTAATGGTGTGAAGCTACTGATACCCTCCCTTTGATGGTTGTAGTCAGTTTTTGAGAAGCTTTTTAGCCTGGTTATGGCTGGGGGAATGGGGGTTTGGACTGGATAGGCACTTCGAATGAGACATTCCAATGGTCTGATCTCACCAGGGAAGAACTTACTATGGGGGTGGTGCAGCGGTCACCCATGTTGGTGAGAATGAAGTCTAGAATGCTATCTCCCCTTGTGGGGAATGAGACAAGCTGGTCTAGTGCATTAGAACTGATAAAGTCAAGGAATTATTGAGTGAGTGCATTAGAGCAGGAATAGTTCACCCAGTTTATGGTGGGGTAGTTGAAGTCACCAAGGATCAGGGTGTTAGGGGTTACCTTGATGGACTCAAGTTGGCTCATGTAGGAGTGAGTGTCCTGAGTCATGTGGCGGGTCTATAGCTGGCTATAACTTGGATGAGTGTCCTGCCAATTGTCATTTGCACCTGGAGAAGTTCTAGTGCATCATGCTGGCAAACAAGTCTGGAGGTGTGCTTGTCTTTAATGAAAATAGAAACTCCACCACCCTTAGTCTTCCTGACCTCATTTTGGGTCAGAATGTGTGAAATGAGGTATAGCCTGGGAAGGCAGGGGTGCTGTCTGCAGCCTTGAACCAAGTTTCTGTGACTGCACAGATGTCAGCATCTTTCAGTGCTAGGAGAGCCTCCAATTAGTGCATTTTCAGGTTAAGGCTCCTAGCATTAAGCAGCATGACCTTCAATTTGCTTTTTGACAGATCTTTTATGTTGGAAGATTTGTCTGTGGGACATTGCCTAAAAAGGAACAATGGGGAGGCAAGAGCCTTGGCCAGAATCCTGAATCCCAGGGGTGACAAATGGAGGCTATCTCTGGCAAAACATTAAGGCCTGTCAACCATGTCATTCCAGACAGACAGATATTGAATCCACTTGGAATGACACCAGAAACTAAGCCAGTTGTTGAAGTCAATTATTTTTTGTTGGTATTATGCTATCATTCTTGGTGAAGGTAGGATGCTGCTTAGGGCTAGAGTCATACCTGCCTGAGACACGTACTCTGACAGCTCAATCATGTTTCTCTTCATATAGTCCAGGGAGGTAAGTCTCAAGTCATTCATACCAAAATGAACAATGACAGAGTTATGCTTGTACCTGTTGTGGATAGACTTAAGTGCATGTGTGATGTGGCAGATTCTGGCACCGGACAGAAAACTGGCTGTGATCTTCTCCTTATCGAGCCTGGTGAGGGGACATCGGTGTGTCTCACAATTGAGTTGCCAATGATTAGTATGTTTGGTTTAATGCTGTGCTTTATGGGCTGTATGAGTTTATTGTTATGCCTTATGGGTTGTGTTTGTGGACACTGGTGCATTGTCTGCTGTCTGTAAATTGTTTGGTCTTGTGTGTGGAATGTCTGTGAGTGCGCTTTGGAGAGCTCTGCTGTTTATGTAAGCTTTTATTGAGGACCTCTGTATATGTGGGTGTGTGCTATGCTTGGCTATGTGATGTGGGTGGTGTGGTGTTTGTGCTGGCAATCTCCTCTTTGTCAGGGGTACTGACTGAGGCACAAGAGAGCATGGATTCCAGTTTCCTGATATAGATGCATTTCTCGCAAGTAGAAGAATTATGTGCTAGGAGAAGAGGGTTGTCAGTGAACATGAGGCAGTTGTTACACTGTTTCAATATGCCCATGTCGACCAGGCCGGCAGGAGAAACTGATGGGAATTGTCCAGACGTAGTGTTCTGAAACCTGAATGGACTTGGGGAGATAGGGTTTTGATAAGGGTTTGTCTACAACAGTGTAGACCACAAAAACCTTCTTAAATGTAAAATAACTGGCCTGAAGCCCAAGTGCTAAAACCAAAACTAAGAGCGTTAGAATAACAGACAAATGGAATCAGGCTACTAACAAGCCATAATAAATACAGCAGAATAAAACCACTTCAACACTTAAGAGTAATAAGGAAGAACACAAGAAATAAATGAATAAAGTGTAAACATTTCTTTTTTTTTTTTTTTTTTGTAGAGAGGGAAGGAACAGAAGATAATTCAAGATTAAGAAACTAAGAGGGTCAAACTAGGTCATTCAGACATACCATTTTAGATGCATAGAAGAGTGATATTTTCTTTCATATTAATCAAAGGGGATACATTTAGCTATATTTTATATTTTATTAGCTATATTTTACTTCTTTCCATCGGTAACCTTACTGTAGCTACCATTATAGCCATAGATTAGTACTAGGCTAACTGCCCATTTGAACCATTTTAAGCCTAGACAATTACCCCATATGAGAATCAAACCCTACACCTTATGTCTATTATGCCAACCTCTCACATTTTTGTCAAGCAAAGCAAAAAACAATGATTTTTTGAGTGCATGGTCTTTGTAAGTATTGTGGACTGATCTAATTGACAGAACATGTTAAAGTATGTGTGTGTGTGTGTGTGTGTGTGTGTGTGTGTGTGTGTGTGTGTGTGTGTGTGTGTGTGTGTGTGTGTGTGTGTGTGTGTGTGTGCGTGTGTGCGTGTGAGTGTTTTGTCTTATTAAACACATGAATTATTTGCTTTGGAGTAGCTTGCTATATTGGCAACTTTCATCATCAAGATTATTAATTATGAGCTTAACCTCACTGAATGTTAACATGGTCCTCTGTTCTGGGCATCACTGAGGAATTTATGTATCCTTTTTTTTTTACCGTTGCTTGTCTTTATTTTAAACACTAAATTATAAAATACTATTTTGATAGCACTGCTGATCATTTTAAGCATCAATTTCAAAACAAGGTTGTGCGTGATACTGATTTTTATGTTAAGCAAAGTTCACTCTTAGCAATCTATAGAATTCAGAGAACAAAAGCAGTTTCAGAAGTCTTTGTAAATATTTTATATTTTCCAGCCACTCTCGTGTTAGTTAAGGGACTTTAAACTTTCTCAGGAAACAATAGACGATCTGCTCTTAGACCAGAGAGTACAGCATTATCTTACATTAATGCCAGAATTATGTAGAAGGGCAATAACTTTCCTTGATCTTCTAGATACATTCTTTTATATCAGGTATACTACAGAGCAGGCCTTTTTGACTTTGACTATAACACACTCATCAAAAACTCATCAGAAGGAGGGACATTGTCTATCATGATTCATTCATCTTTGGTACTACTGTCAACCTTTATGATACACTATTAAAATTATATTATAAACAGAAGTAATGTTTTTCAAGTCTTTATAATGCTAAACATGGAAGAACTAACAATGATGGTTTTGCTTCTACACTAGGTATTTGTTTTGCCACATCCTGCAGTGTTGATGCCTCGAATGAAAAAGTAATGTTTTATAACCTGTAGTTGCCTGCCTATTTTGCAAACTGCTGTTCTTTACTGATAGTTATTGCCAGTAGAAGAGGAAGAGTATGAATAGAACAAACTCTATACAGAATATTCTGAAATTCTACTAGATCATAATATCATTGTAAGACACAGACTGCAATGATTACACTCCCAAACTGTGATTACACTCCCACACTGGGGTGGTGGTGGGAGATAAACTTGTTAAAGTCCTATCACTAGCACAAAACCTGATCTTAACAGTATTTAGAATTGCTTAAGAATGTCTTCTTAAATTTATCTATGAGCTGTAAAGAGGTCTTACTCTAGAGAATGACAGCAGAGAGTGGCAGCCTGAAAACAGCAGTAACTGAAGGTAAAACAGCTTTAAAAAGTACAGTTGTGTACACTTACCATAAATGTAGATGTTCGAGTGTATTCACTGTTGCAGTCATTACATTTGGGTTATCTGCTTGCAGGTAGCCCTCAGTCAGCCTGATTATCAAAGTCTTGGGTCCTGCATCAGTTGCTGTCCCTTCTTCCATGACGTCAGGTCGTCAGGGGTATAAAACATGCAGCCAACACCATTACATCAGTTTTTCTTGCCCCAGATGTCAGGTGCCCCCTAATGGGAAGCAATTAAATATAAAAGTACAAGGATATACCTCCAACAAAATAGCAAATACACCAAAAAGGCTTTTAAGCATAGTAAAGGAAAGTAGAGGTAAGCCAAAAGAAGTTAGGGGGCTGGAGGGAGGGTAACCAAGACTGCAACAGTGAATACACTCGAACATCTACATTTATGGTAAGTGTACACAACTGTACTATGTTCTTCGTGTTTCACTGTTGCAATCATTACATTTTGGTAGATTCCCAAAGCTATGGTTGGGAGGAGGAATTTTAGATAGTATTAGGGCCAGCTATAAGACCCTGCAAAACTGCAGTGGCAAAGCCAGCTCTGGGTTTAGAGAAAATTGGCAAATGATAATGCTTGGTGAAAGTATGCACAGAACTCCAGGTAGCAGCTTCTAGGATGTCCCTGGTAAGGACGCCTTTGAGAAAGGCTGTAGAGGTAGATGCAGCCCTGGTGGAGTGAGTTCTGATCCCCTGGGGGATAGGTTTTCCATGGTGCTTATAGCAAAAATTAATGCAATGGCTTATCCATTTATAAATGGTTTGCTTTGAAATAGCCTTGCCCTCTGCCCCTGCAGCAAATGTCAGCAGCAGTTGTTCAGATTTCCTTTGAGGTTTAGTCCTGTCCAAGTAGAATCTAAGTTGTCTGTGCACATCTAAGGAATGCAGTATCCATTCCCCTTTATTCTGTGGATTGGGAAAGAAGGTTGGCAAATGAATGGACTGATTAAGAGCCACACTGGATACCACCTTGGGCATGAAGGATGGAATGGTTCTGAGGGACACCCTGTCCGCATGAAAGATGATGAAAGGCTCCACTGCCATAAGGGCATGTAATTCAGATACCCTTTTAGCTGAAGTGATTTCTAAAATGAAAGCTCTTTTCCAATAAATAAATTTTAAGTCTGCAGTAGCAGCTGGCTCGAAAGGAGGTAAAGTGAGTTTCTCCAAGACAAAGTTAAGGTCCCAGGCTGGGGTTGGAGCTCTCCTGGGTGGTCTCAAATTTCTGGCCCTTCTGAGGAACTGCTTGAACAGTGGATGAGAGAAGAGGGGAGGTTCTGTGTTATAATGAGCTGAAATGGCTGAGGTGTGGATTTTAATGGAGGAAAAAGGCAGGCCCTTATGAAGCATCTCAGTTAAGTATTGTAAAATCTGAGGTAAATTAGGCGCTGCTGTGCTCATCCCTTGAGATTGGTTCCAGGCACAGAATCTTTTCCATTTTTCAGCATAAGATTTTCTAGTACTAGGCCTCCTTGCCTCTAAAATGATATCCATCACAGGTTTGCTGAGGGATGGTAAAGGAGAGATTAAGTAATTAGCCAGGCTTCGAGGTTCAGTGTTAGAAGCTGAGGGTGTAGAATTTGGTTTCCTACTGAGACAGCAGGGAAGGAGCCTGAGGCAGGTGCCATGGAGATAACCATGACACACTGCGCAGGAGGGGGTACCAGTGTTGGCGTGGCCAGTCTGGAGCAATTAAAATTATCCTTGGTTTGTCCTGTTTGATTTTTAGTAGTACTTTGGAAAACAGAGGCAGAGGGGGGAAGGCATATACTGATAGGTTTTTCCAGCTGAAGGACAGAGCATCCACTTTCCAGGCTTGTTTGTGGGGAGTCCTTGTGCAAAATTTGTCCAATTGGTAGTTCTGGGGAGAGACAAACAGGTCTATATCTTGTCTCGCCCATTTGCTTATCAACATGTTGAAAATCCTTGGTTCCAGTTTTCACTTGTGTGGGTCCATGAGGTTTCTGCTTAGTCTGTCTGCTAGTGTATTTAATTTTCCTGTCAGGAATTGAGCTTGTAGGTGCACTTGGTAGCTCAAGGCCGTGTTCTACAATGCCATGGCTAGTCTGCAGAGGGGGTAAGAATGTGCACCCCCCCTGCTTGTTTATGTACCCCATAACAGTGGTGTTGTTCATCTTTACCATTAGTTATCCTGGAAGAATGTGGTCCTTGAAAGCTGTCAGAGCATTCTGTACAGCTAACATTTCTTTTTGATTTATATGCAGGTGCATTTGACTTGGGTTCCATTTGCCCTGAATGTACTTCCCTGCCAAGTGAGCCCCCCATGCATAGTCTGATGTGTCTGTTGTTAGGGTTTGGGTGGCAGAGGGTGGTGTGAAAAGTAGTCCCTTGTTTTGGTGGCAGGCCTCTGCTCACTAAAGGAACTCTAGGCATAGGCAATGTATGATAGGAATCATTGTTTCTAGGTCTTGAGAATGTTGACACCATAGGCTTTTTAGATACCACTGTCGTTTCCTCATATGCAGTCTTGCATACAGAATTAGAAGAATGCAAGAGGCCATGAACCCCAAGGCTTGCAGTATTTGTCTTGCAGATATCAGGGTTTTTGTGGCCACTTGTTTGAAGTAGGATTTTTAGCAGTAGAAGCCTTAATGCCCTTGGGCCCCTGTGAAATAGTCTCTGGATCTGCAATAGGATATTTGAAAAGGAACTTGTGGGACTCAGGGACCCTGTAGTATCTGTCAGGTTTTCTGGGAGCAGGAGGCAGGAAATCAGGAGCCAAGCTAGATTCCAAAAAAGCATTATCAACAATGTCCAGTACAGAAGGAACAGCTAAAGGCCTATACTGAGGTAGGAGAAGGAAATCCCTAAGCCTCTTTTTTGAATCAGAAAAATCCTGGCTTTCCCAGTGGAAATGCTCCCTTAGTGTATGCAATGTTTCCCCAAAAGAAAAATCCTCAGGAGGGAAAGCAGAGGGAATGGAGTCCTCTGCATCAGAATCTTCATAAGTAGATAAGGGCAAATCCAGATCATCAGAAGAATCAGAAAAAACAGAATCCTGATCAGAAGATTCATAATCAACTTCAGTCCTAGGCCTCTTAGAAGTGGGGGGGGGGTGGTTGGTTACACCTGATTAGAGTTATTAGATCTTCAGCCATTCTTATCATTTGTTTTTTAGGCATAGAGGCCTGAGCATGTGGCCTGGGCATCATTTTTTTAGACATGGATCGAGATTTAGGCCTAAGTAAAGAAGGAGGCGTTGGTTTAATATGCAAGTCCATAGGCCTGAATACAGCCTCAGAAGCTGGTGCCTGCACAACGGCTCCGAACCCATCCAAGGTAGCGACATCCACGGGTTCCATAGTTGATGAATCTCGCGGCATACCGGACTCCGAATGGGTCTCAGTAGAGGCCTATGAATCAGAAGTAGCGGGTATCAGGGGCTGCAAAAGTGCCTCACTGAGTACCGGCGAACTGGCAACTGGCTTAGGAGAAGCGTTGTCGGCAGTTTTGGACATTGGTGGCCTGTCTCTGTCTTTATCTTTGCGGTTTGTTTTAATCCCGGTAGTCAGATGGCTAACCAATGACATTTCTGGATAATTAAACCGAGAAACGAAATATTTAGAGGTGAAAATATACCAGCGACAGATAGTGTGCTGATTAAATAAAGCACAAAACCGACAGCAAGGTACATTGTGGTCAGGGCCTAGGCAAGGAATACAGTACGAATGAAAATCTTTATGAGGTATTTGCTTTCCACAAGTAATGTAATTATTAACTTTTACTGAAATCAGAAAGGAGCAAGAAAAAGTTTCCCCAACGGGGTAGTTAGCTTTGGTTGAAGACTTCAGTTCTGAAACTCGAAAAATGAAAATTTCAGGAGTCGGACGACTGGCACTTGTGAACTGCTTCTGCTTCTGCTTCGGGCACCACACGTCAAGAAAGACTGATGTAATGGTGTCGGCTGCATGTTTTATACCCCTGACGTCATGGAAGAAGAGACAGCAACTGATGCAGGACCCAAGACTTTGTTAATCGGGCCGTCTGAGGGCTACCTGCAAGCAGATAACCCAAATGTAATGACTGCAACAGTGAAACACAAAGAACATCAGAAAGTGTGTTATAGCACAGTCCCCAGGATTTACTAATCTTCCGTGTAAGACTAGATTAGTCTTACATGGAAGCACCAGTCTAAGAGTAAGATGGCAGCGTGCCATGCATATTAATGAGGGCGTGCTGCCTCAACTCTAAAGCTTACACAGAGCGTGGACAAGTGTAGGGGGTGTGTCGGACTGCCGAGCAGTCCAAAAATCCACGCCACTGCAATGAAGAAACACCGCAATTTCAAGTTACATGAGCGAGTCCGCTCACATGTGCACAATATAACACTACACTCCCCCATATGTTAAACAACTGACAAAATTAAAAATAGAAAGATTTTTTTTTTTTTTTAATTTCATCCGATATAGCTGCCCGTATTTGCATGTGTTTGCGCAGGTTTTCCCATTGCTTAGCTACAGTTAGCAGCTTAGACACCAGAAGAGGATAATAAGAAAAATATATGCAAATTAAGCAAAATAGCAATAGCGTAGTGGTTAGAGCCCTCGCACAAAGAGGAGGCATTCCCGGTTCAAGTCTCAGTACCGCACATTCCATTTTCTGTTGGAAATCTGTATACAAAAATATTTCCTGACATTTTTTATGTATAAGTTTTGTAAAAAGAATTGAAATGTTAAATTTAGTAGTGAATGAATTATATATATATATATATATATGAAGGTGAAATGGTTATGCATTGTGAGGCATGAGTACCCTATTTTAAGCAATATAAAGTACTGCTAAGCACATTTTACCAGTATTAAGCATATTTAAATCCAATTGTTTGTAGCTATGCACTGCGTTAAACAGTGCAATGTCTTTGTGCGTAGCTGCACACAGCGCTTACCAGCATAACAACAACGTATTTGCCCATAGCTGTGCACCGCACAAACCAGCGCAATGTCAGGCAACGTCGAGCAACGTTGGGCAAAGTCGGGCAAAGAAGAGCAAAGTCGGTTAAATACGGCCACACCTCCTTTACTGTACCTTAACCAGTCAGGTCTGCCCAGTAGGAAAATAAAAAGCAGTGACAGGGCTCAAACTCAGGATACTGTGCACTATAGTCACAGTATTTAACCACTAAGTCATGACAGCATTTCATAAACATGCACTTTCAACAGACACATATCTATCAAAGGAATTTTAAACATTGCCAACATCAGCTAAGCAGGCGTGCCTACAGCTGAGTTTTTTCAAAAGTGGCCAATAACAAATAAGTATGGGAAATGAGGCATATTTAAGCTCCACAGGTGGTAATACTTGCTATAACTGGTTGTAGCTTCTTTCTTCAGTCAGCATGGCCGGTGTTGGAGAAGGCACTCGATTTAGAGCACAAACCTGGGGCATTGAGGAGTCCAAAGTAATGGTTTGGCTCCTTGTCCACAATCATGAGGAAAGACTCCTGCGGGGCCAGTACCAGGGTACCCAATATAAAACGGAGGCCTGGAACAGTCTTGCCCATGATCTCACCAATGCCACTGGTGTTCCTTGGACTGGTGAGCAGGTCAGGCACCATTATTCTGACCTGAAGCGACGTAGGGAGGATCAACTAAACCAGTGGATCCAGGAATCCCGTGCGATGCCTAATGCCCCAGTACTGAGTAAGTCACCATTGTATTAAGTATTTAAGAAATGCTATGCATGTCTATACTATGGATAGGTATGTCTCAATATCACTGCATTTACTTCACAGCTGCAGGTGTCCTGGCTATGAACCAACAAGCCCATGAAGATAGGCTGCAAAAGCTGCATCATCAGGCAGGTTAGTAATTATTCTGCATGTACTGTTATATAAAATAAATGAGAGAGCCTTCAAAAGGTGTTTTAACCCAATAAATAAAGGTGTAATAATCCTTTAATAAATGCGTCTGTGTCATTTCTTTGATATGTTGTTGTACTGTTGCATTTTACAAATAGTAGTGTTGTATTAAGCAGTGTCAACCCACACTTGGGTAGGCCCATATAACGTGGATGAAGGCAGTGCCACTAGCTTTTATGCATATTTACAGCCCTCAACTGCTGGTTCATGCCCAGCATGTACAGGTTAATCTGGCACATGAGCAGCTTGGTATTGTGTTCCCCAGAAATGTCAGTGTGCTGCCAGAAATGTAGGGAGCTGTTAACATATAACTGATACTTTCACTTGGACATATCTAAATAATTATATGAAAGTAGAGCTGTCAGTGTACCATCTTAGCAGTAGTGTGTGTGAGCAACTCTCAAAATATGTTGCAGTAACATCTTGTTTGTCTTGACTGTTTACCTCCCCAACCTACCTCCCCAAATATACCTACTTCCCCTACCCCACATTCCACTCTCACCTGAAAAAAAAGGGCAATCTGCTCCCAAAAAAAAAAATTATGCCCCATACATAGCTGCCCATTTTGTACACATGTCCACTGGACACATTAAATGTTATTTAATTGGCATTACAACATACTTTGTTGTCCTCACCCCTCTCTCAGGGGTTGAAGGTTTCATATCTACCTTCAAATTTATTGCATATGCACAGCTGTTGCTGTTGAAGAAATGGGCAGCTATGGACCTTCCCTACACCCATCCTGCACATCCCAAGCTATTTACCATACTGTCTTTCCCTCTTTGTGCCCCTTTTTCACCACTTTTCTATCTCCCCATTTTTTTTCTTTCAAAGAAATAAGCGCAAGGGTTAGTGGGGGTAAGCACTATTAAGCAGTAGTTAGCAGGTTTGCGCGAGTTTGTGCTTGTTTGTGATTGGCTAAGCAATGCACAGCAATGCGCAAACCCACACAAACCCACTTAAAACTGTTTAAAAGTGCCTTAGTCACTCTGTATGTGAGGGCCCTTGTTCTGCTCAGGAGCAAAATAAAACACCTCTGTAAGTCTCGAATCCCGGACCTTGCACACACTACACAACATGAAGTACCACTAAGCCACAGTAAACATACATCAAGTCAGTGTTAAATAAATATATCATGCATCAGAATGAGTGAATGTAAAGGAAAAATAGGAATGCCATACCACACAACTTGTTCTGTGGATGTTGACCAACAGTTGTTGTGGGATTACATTACATGACTGTAATAAGAGAAGCAGCCATTCTAGCAGGAAATAATGTTACACCATCACTTTACAACCCCACACAGTATCATAGCAGGACAAACACTGGCATATCTGTTTAGGGCAGAGGCCATACCTTCCAACTGTCCCTAATTTTCAGGGATGTCCCTGATTTTGAAACAAATTTTAGCTCTGTCCCTCTGAATCCCTCCAAAAACTACTGACTTTGGCCAGAAAGGTGGTGAATTACACTTAATGAATAATGACAATAATTAAGAGTTAGACACTTCTTTTACTTCAGAAAAGGTGTATTAATTCATATGCTCTGATTCTCTCAATGTCTCAACTTAATGGCACTAATATTTTAAAGGTGTACCTGACTGTCCCTGACGTTTTCTTTACTTTTCCCTGAGTCTGTTCAAATATGTACCTGAGTGGTTGATAGGTCTGGCAGAGGCAGAAACACAGAGGCATATCAGCCTTTCTGCTGTTACACACTGTGCAAATAGCTTTGGAAGGAGTTTCAGAAGCATACCCTTATGTAGGAATACAACACTGAAATACAAATGGATGTAGCCATGTACTGGTAGCAGTCAACTGCAAGAATGCCATTGCTCTATTGCTGAAAAGACCTGTGTGGTGCACAGTAAAAAAATAACAGGCTATTCTGTGGCTATCATGTGGATAGGTCCACAGATGGGAGTTATACAGACAGACTACTTGCCTTGATAAACTAACATGTACACAACAACCCTGTAAGTCCAGCAAGATAAAATCCACACAATAGTACTTACACTCTCTGTACTTCTGCAACCCTACCCAAATGTAGAATATACCTGTGTGTGCAGGGTCTACCAAGGATGTAGGTCAGCATACTCACAGTACTGAAATGTGTCCAGTTTTTCTGAGCAGCTTGTGCTAATGTCAACACTAAAAAAGCACAAACTGTTTAGAACTGAGTAAATGAATATTAACAGTATAGCAGTTCACAAACAATTCTTGTGCCAAAGGAATACATCTCAATAACTAGCTTTGTATGGCAGTTAACTGTAACAGTTGAAAAGAAAGTATATCTTTCCATGTATCTTGGGGTAGCATTTTGAGGGGTGAGTCCATTTCTACACTGACAAGTGTGTACTGGAAGCAGCAACATTAGGTCTGAGTACAAAATGTAAATCTCTGGCTACACCCCTGGCTTATGATATAAGAACTATACCAACCTTCTGTCTTAAACAATAATGTCCACAGCAAACAAGGATTATCTCCATCTTGGAAAGCTAAAAGGGCCATGCCTACATGAGTCAGCAATGTATAGTACTGGGTTGCTATGACAGTGATTACTGCAATTACTACACAGCAGGCTGCATGCAATTAGCAAATGGTGGTCACTAATTGGTGCAGAGGCCATCACATGCTCATGTGCAAATTCCTACAAAAGCAGGCTGCAATCTCTGCCAACAAACTCAAGTGGTGGTTAACCACTGTGGGTGGTTTGTTCAATTTGCAATGTTGAAGCCAGTAAGGCCTGCTAAAGCTACCTGGGCTGTGAACACCTTCAATGCATCTATTGCAGAGACTGACAGAGAGAGACAGAGAGACACAGAGAGAGAGAGACAGAGAAAAGGAAAAAGAAAAAGAAATATTACCAAATAATACAAAGGAAAGGTATGTGACACATATGCATTTACTGGCATGTAGTAGATGTTATTGAAGAATAGTCTACATAATGTGAACCATTCATTTGTGGCAGCAGTACTTTTTATGCACAGATGTTCTGCTTGACTACTGCTATGGACAATACTGTGTGTACCTGTGGGCAGTGGGACATACCTGTGAAATGTGTAGCTCAGCATTAAATGTCAAAGATCTGATCCATGTTATCTGTGTTCTGTACAGTAGTGTGGCCAATGGCTGTTGGAGGGATTAGCGCTGACATTATATAAACATGGGTGTAACAGAACAACACATGTATGATAGTCATATTAAAGTGCAGCTTAGCTTTACAACTGCTATAGCAGTCTAGTATGCTTATCTAGCATCTGTAGCCATATATACCCCCCCTACTGTTAGTGTGGGTTCATATGTGACACCTGTTTATGTTGCATCAAGGTCCAACAGTTCAGCTGTGAGGTCCAGGGACTTACAACAATGTGAACCTTGTGTGTGTATGCCACACACACACGGAGAAATATATATGTGTCATATATATTCACATCAGTATATGTTAATAGAGCAGGGGACATATTGCAACTGTTTGTGAAGGGTGGAGATATATATATTGGTGAAGGTTAGTATGCGCATATTTGTATGTAGGTTTTAGTGTGTGACAAACAAGACAGCATGCAGTGCTGGTATATGACATGTGGTGGTTAAACACTGTGGGTGGTTTGTTCAGTTTGCAATGTTGAAGCCAGTAAGGCCTGCTAAAGCTACCTGGGCTGTGAACACCTTCAATGCATTTATCCCAAGACTGTGCGATTTTATTACATTACTGTACACCTTACATCCTTTGTATAATTGATATTCTCACTATGAAAGGTGAAATGTATATGCGCCTACATATATATGTATATGTACACCAACGGATATGTATATGTATATATATATATATATATATATATATATATATATATATATATATACATATATACATATATATATATATATATATATATATATATATATATATATATATATATATATTAATAGATATACATAGAGTTATATATAATCATACACACCTACATCCACTTGTTGCAATAGATTCTCTGTACTGTTGACTGACTGTGATGGTCAATATGTTTGTGAATACGTCAAAGATATGTATCTGTGGGATAGCTTAATGGGAAACTGTTTATGTCATGGTATTATGGGCCCTTGCTTTGATCCTAGCAAAAGCTGTGCATTCTGCTGCTAGGCAAAACAAGTGCTATTGCATACAGTGTGATTAAGTCCCTGGGTTTTAACTAGGGTGTGTCATTGGAGGCTAAAAGCACTGCATCTATGATTATTGATTGGTACCAATGTTGAATCCAAATCCCATGTGTACTGCAGTACTACTTGAAGCTCTGGGCCTGTACAGCAAAGTATGGTGTATGTCCACATTGCTTGCATCCACTGTTTTGTGTGGTCCCTGTATTCATCACAGATTACATTTCTCAAGATTAAGGTTGTATAAGTACTGACACACAGTACTGTATAGTACACACTGAAAGCTTATCTGGGTTGTCATACCTTTGTGTCCTGTAATTATGTCTGATGTCTGTGTGGGTATGTCTGTAACATGTCCTTTGACATATGTGTGGTAAAACATATAACTGCGTATCTAGCAACATTCATAGTGTACTACAGCAGTATGTGACCTATATTCCCAATTGTGCACATATTTTGGCCACGGGTTTGCCATTAACAAGTTGTGTGGTATAATAGTAATACATTTACTGGACCTTACACTGATTGTGATGGATGATATATTTCTTTACACATCAGCTTGATGTATATCTGCTGTGGCTAGGTGGTGCGTTGTGTTGCATACAGTGTGCCAGGTACTCTTGTATAGTCTTATATAGTGATTTTATTTTGTTGCTGTGCAGAACATGGTTCATTAGATAGAGAGTGAACAAGGCACTTTCAAGCACTTGTGGGGTGAGCAGTGATAAGTGGCAGTTACAGTGTTTCACTCTCGGTTAGCTTATAGGTTGCTATATATGGCAGTTCAGTGATATCTGTACTGTATAATGTTAAATGTGCCATATGACTTACTCAGACATATTTTTGTATTTATGTCTTTCAGGGATTATGGCTCATCGCAGGAACCCCAGTTACAGTAGTGCTAAAGATGATATCATTACTAGCAGTATAATTCAGCACTACCGTCTCATGTTCTCACGAACCAGCCAGGACCAGCAGGAGCGTACTGCAATGTGGCAAGTTGTTATCTGCAGGGTAAATGAGGTAGGCCTGCATAACCGGACATATGAGCAGGTACGCCACCACTGCAGTGACCTTCTCAGACATGTCCATCAGCAAGCTGCTGATGTGCATAGACAACAGCTTCCAACAGGAGGTGGTATTAATATCCACCCCCCCCTCACCAGAGTGGGGAGCTGCTCCTGAGCCTGGTGGCACCTGCCCAACAACAACAGCAGCAGACATACACCATGATGGAGGTTGAAGCCACCCAGCAAGCACACATGAAGCATGCAGGTAACATTGCATATCTGTAGACTACTGTTATCTGTATTGGTAGATCATGCATATGTGAGATGTGGAGTGTGTCGTTCAAAGATGTGGAGCCTGTTGTTGTGCAATACTGATCATTTGGATCATAATCTGTAGCCCTGTGAATGTAAACTGTTGTTGTACTGTAAGATTGCAAACACACAGTAGCAATGCCACAGTTGTGGCCACTGACAAACTGTCTCATCTCTATGTAGGTCCCTCTGGGGTGACATCAAGGCAGCGGACAGATGCTGGTGAGTGTGTTTTACATTTATTGCATACCGATCACCATTTGCACAACTGACACATATATGTCTTGTGATGCTCTTGATTGGCTAGGTCATATGACACACACTGGGTATGTGTAGTGTTTAAATATGCAGTTGTGTTTTAGCATGCCATGTCATGGATGAGACTGGCATGTCCACAATATGATCTACAGTCATCATAAGTACCATACATTGGGTATGTGGCCGAATGGTATTCCATCAATTATCCATGCACCACTGATGATGTTGTGTGAATACTATGCATGGGATAAAAATGTGTCCACAATTATTTGCTAAAGACACAGAGGTTGTAATCAGCATTGGATACCTATCTGACACACAGATACACATCCAGCAATGGCATGTACACCTATGAGTTATGGTGCACAGTACATTACAGGATTATGAATACCTGCACAACAATGTTGTGTCCATGTATGCATTATGTTCCAGGGGAGGGCCATCACCTAATAACAAAACACATGCATCAAAGCCATGTATACTGTTAGTAACAAGGACTGACTACACTTGCACTGCATGCTGTTGAGCAACACATGTCCTGCATGCTGACATGTGTGATATGACTGTTTTGCTTGTGATACTGTACCCCACCATCACCTGCTATTGTGTATGTTCTGTGATTGCTGGTGTTGTGTGTGTCTGCTTTAGGGAGGAGTGTATTTTTGTGTGTGTGCATGTGTGCATGTGCGCATGTGGTCTGAAGTCATGTTCAGGTCTTAAAGTGTGTTTCCTGCTTTCCTCTCACAGGTGCTGAGGTGTGGCTGGTTCAGTACAGCAGGGAATCTGATGTCAGACAGTGATGATGAGGATAGGTGTGTTGAGGCACAGGCAGGTTTGTCAGGGTCTGTTGTTGGGCCACCAATTGACAGTACACAAGTCTCCACCCCATCCATGCGCACAGTCATACTGCCTGTACATCCATCATCACCATTGCCCTTAGCTGAGGGACAGTGTACGGTTGGCACTGGCCAGGACAGTGTGGTATCTATGGCACATGTATCAGGATGCAGCAGCCATAGCCAGATGTCTGGAATGGTACCACATAGGCATATGCCCAGGGGTTCTCGTCAGAGCACTGCTGGTCATCATGCCCCTGGCAGACATGCCATACCTCTTTCTACCAAATGCATGTTCCAGGCTGTCATGGAGGCACAGACACGAATGGAGCGGTACACCAGACAGGGACTAAGGGCACAGAGGGCTCATAACACCTCTGTAAATGACAGTATCTGTGACCTAGCAGGTGCCATACCTAACTACACTGAGGTCATTGATAGACGTTGGGGTGAGACATTGGATGTCCTCCACAATGTCATGTCCATGTGTCAGGACAGTGCGGGATGGTTGAGACGTCCACGTGGATGTATGCCAGCAACATCAGCAGCTGGAGGTCACCGTGGACATCCAGCAAGTCACAGCCACTCCTGTAGTGCCAGTACCAGCCCCAGCAATGTTGGGGACGCTGTCCATAGATTGTCCTAGCAGACCACGTGCACGTGGCTCTGGCCAGTCCCAGCAGGGACCTGGATCCAGTGGACATATGTCAACCTCTTCAGATAGTACCCAATCTGGATTAGTACCTGATACTGCCTGTAGCACCCCTGCCAGGCACAGGTTCCATATCCATGGCCAGAGACGGTGATCTGTAAAGCCTGCCAGGTACAGTCTGTAGCTGTCTCACAAATCCCTGTATATGGCAGCCACATGGTGGAACTGTGTGCATGCAGACACACACACATAAACCAGAAACCTAGGGCAAACACATACCCGCACACATAACAGTACTCATGGCCCTCACACACTCACTCGCACACACATGTCGATTGTATGGCTCAGTGTAGGTCTCTGGCAAACCAACAACACACCCTGTACATATGATGAAACCTGTGCCACCTCCTGTCATCTGTAACATTGATGCAGGAACAGGCTAACGTGGTGCTGATGCACAGGGTGACTTTAATAAAGTATAGCAATGGTTGGATGTGTAGCATGTTGTCAGCAGTAAAGTGTAATGATATCCTTGAAGGTGTAGCTGAGCAGGCATGATGCATGAAAGCTGTAATTAGCAATGTTGTCTTGTTTTCACCAGTGTTTATTTCAATTGTGTTTTGTTTACCCATGTGCCACTTGGCTGATGTGTGTAGTTGTGTCAGCATGCGTTATACTGTGCACAGAAAGTGTGGGGTGTGTACAACACAGGTTTGCAGGTGTCCATTTGTGAACATGGTGGAGGTGCACTGAATGCATGTACATGCATATTGGACACATGGGCAGGGTGACATGCCCTGTATTGGCCAGTGTTAACACTCCATAGTTTCTATTGGTGGCCAGTATGCATTGTACTACACACATTTTGGAACTTGAGTACGCATGTGTGTGTATGACACGGGTTGACACTGTGCTGTGGGTGATGCTGTTATTGCTATCTGTCATTGGTTTGCATTACTAAGGTTAACACTGTCCCAGCTGCATAATCCTTTAGTAATGCACACTGTTCACCTACAGGGTTGCATGGACCGTGCTATCACAAACACAAGAAATTCTCACTTATACAGTAAAAGTGCATTAGTCTCATGGACCCCTGCCATAAACTAAATATATAATAGAAGGTGTGAAGTTGTACCAAAAAAAGAGTTACATACCAAGAAGGGATAACCTCTCTGGTCAGTATCATTGCGAAAATACAATCCCTCAATAAACATACAAGGCAAGCTTCAAAATACAAAATGGCAAGGACTCCAAAGACAACACTAAAGCTTTCTTTAGTGTTATTTATAATCTACAGGGGAAATCTCAGATTGGGTTACAGTTAATGTAAATCGTCACAAAGTACACTTATCTGACTGACATTACCAATTTCTTGTCAGACAGTTTGAATGCGGATTTCACCACCCTGCCGTTACACAAGGCCCACATTTCCAGACCTGAAGAATGTAAAACCTGATGATTCACAAACACTCTAGTTAAAACATCTCTTTACCAAAGTCCAAACCACAGTGGCAGTGGTACTGGACAGTGTCCCTGGCTGTGTCATACACAAGCTGACATATGAAGTCACCACTCACCTAAACAGTCTGTCCAGATGCAGCCTCTATACAGGTTACATACTTGTGGAATGATGCACGGTAATGGTGTTCACAGTCCACAAGGGTTGAGCTGCAATGTCTTCTTCTTCTTCTCCTTTCTAATGCTCCCATTAGGGGCCTCCACAGTAGATCATCTGTTTCCATTTCTTCCTGCCCTCTGCATCTTGCATTGTCACACCATCCACCTGCATGTCCTCTCTCACCACAGTCATAAACCTCATCTTAGGCATTCCTCTTTTCCTGTTACCTGGCGGCTTCATCCTTAGCATCTGTTTCACAATATACTCTGCATCCCTCCTCAACACATGTACAAACCAACTTAATCCTGCCTATCTGGCTTGATCTACTAACCTTCAAACCTGGGCTGACCCTCTAATATACTTATTCCTAAACCTGTTCACCCTCGTCACACCCAGTGCAAATGTTAACATAAATTGATTAAGGGTAGAACTACAACAGATCCTGGAAACTCTCACCCTATAAGCCAGACAAATGTTATCTGGAAAGCTATGGAGCACAGCATTATGGAACTCATTAACAGAGACATTATGAACCTGCAAACACTGCACCATACCCACTTAGGCTCTCTAAAGGCCAGATCATGGCTCCTACACCTAGTTAACAAGGCTATAGGTGAGGGAGGGGAGGTCCACACAGCCAAGCTATAGCTCACCAGCAATTCATACCCATCCCACATTCTGATATTATACATAACCTCAACAGACTGACTATAAATTATAGTTAGAGGATGGATTGACAACTGACGCACAGATGTAGGACACACAGTAACATTTTCAGCCTCCATGTACAATTCTATGCCAGTAACAAGTGGTATTCATCTGCACTCAGTCCTGGGACCACTCCTGTTTGGCATATAGTTTTCTTAGGTACAAGCAAACACAGTAGGGATATGTCTGCCCACGTTTGATGAAAATGCATACTGTGGGCTATACTTTATTCTCCAGATGACACGCACATCCTCCAAAAGGGTATCATAGAGACAGATACCTGGTGTCAAACTCATGCTGTAAAGCTATAAGCCAAAGAAAGCATAGTTATCCACTTTTAGAAAACAAAGTATCCCCAGAGTACCACATAGGTAGTAGCCCTCAAAATGTGGAACAGGTACTAATGTATACATAGAGCAATGTGTTTAGTCATCTATCCTTTGATAATCACATTACCAAAGGGTTTTGGAAATTCCTATGTGGAGCACATAAGCAATAAAGGGTTTGCATGCAGATCCACAGAGGTTGTTGCACACCTGTAATGATTAGTCATCTTTGCCAGACTTTGCTTGCTTTGGAACATGGTTCAAATATACCTCAAGTATAAACCCTCACTCACACTCTTCAATAGAAACCGTGATGAGTGGATTGAAACAGAAGACGTAGCCCAAGGATCACTGCAGTGGCTAAGCTTGTCACAAGCATACAGAAGTGACCTAAGGTTTGGAAGGCACCAGCACGATCTGGCAAAGATAACAGATGCGTTCATGGAGAAAGCAGAGTGCCCATCTATGAAATAATTGAGGTCACATGTATGTATATGGCTTTGGCCCACAGCTACCTTACATGTGTAATGCACATACAGTTGTCATTGTGATATGTCATACACTAGAAAAATCAAAATCCACTCTATATTGACCAATGGTGTCACACACAAACACAGTCAGCAAGTGCAAGATTCAAACTCCTTCCTAAGTACATTAGGATACTACAGCAGTATGCATTTACATGATGCGCTATACACATTACTGGGATTTCACTTTTCCATAGGTATATTTGTAGGATGGTGACATCATCAGACTTGTCAAAAATTAGTATACCACTTTTAAGGCGTGTGAGTATTTTCCAAAAAGGTTGCTCCTCTCCAGGAAGACACACACACAGAGCTGGTAAGTGCAGGATTCAAACCCCTACTTATCTATATTATGATATTACAGCAGTATGCATTTACATGACATGCTATACACATTTCTGAGATTTGACTTTTCCACAGGTATATTTGTAGGATGGTGACATCATCGGACTTGACAAAGATGAGTATACCACTTTTAAGGGGTGTGAGTAGTCTCCAAAAAGGTTACTTCTTTCCAGGGAGACACACATAGTTGGCAAGTACAGGATTCAACCCCCTACATTACTACATTATGATATTATAGCAGTATGCATTTACATGATACGCTACCCACATTACCAGAGTTTCATTTTTCCACAGGTATATTTGTAGGATGGTGATATCATCAGACCTGACAAAGATGAGTATACCACTTTTAAGGGGTGTGAGTAGTCTCCAAAAAGGTTGCTCCTCCCCAGGGAGACACACGCACTCACTTGGTAAATGCAGGATTTGCACCCCTACCTAATTACATTATGATACTACAGCAGTACGCATTTACATGACACGCTATATACATTACTGGGATTTCTCCTTTCCACGGGTATATTTGTAGGATGGTGACATCATCAGACTTGACAAAGATGAGTATACCACTTTTAAGGGGTGTGAGTAGTCTCCAAAAAGGTTGCTCTCTCCCCAGGGAGAGACAGACGGACACACACACACACACACACACACACACACACACACACACAGTTGGCAAGTGCGGGGTTCATAATCCAAACTAAGTACGTCTTTACACTTCAGCAAGCAATATGGAGTTACAGGGTGCAATACAGACATTACTTGCTGACAGTTTGCCCAAAGGTTTTTTTCTCATTTGCTAACCTCAACAGGCTTATCATACTAGGTGTATTGTGAGTGTATTGTATGCATAGGCCATGACCATATCATATATGGGTTGATGCACCACATGCTGGCACACACAGGGTCAAACTGGTGGCTAAGCTCTGTCAACCCAATACTGGACAATACAGTCAGGAGGAGTAGGGTCATACAACCACAACACCAACTGTCTCACATAGACCTACAATATAAGTACCAGTAAAACACACACATAAATACACATTACCATACTCGGAGAATACAAATATTAATCTGAAAAAGAGAGTGTCCTCCTAAGTAGACAAGCAAGCAACATGCACCTCCAAGCACATGCCAGAAAACACATAATACACCAAAGCAGTGTGCCTCACAACAGACTCTAAGGCAAAACAACATACCCAACACACTAGTAATAGGTGACTTCATAGTCAGGCACACAGATGTTCCACTCACTCGGCTGGACAAGGGGAAGGTTATTATCAGTTGTCTTTCAGTTGCTATGATCCACCACATAACACAAGCACTTACATCACTCCAGAACAGGTACATTTATGATGTGTTCTTTGTACATGTCAGTGTGAATGATCTGAGACATACCTCCCAGGACAACATGACAAGAGATATATATTAGCTCTATGATCATGTAGCCCGGGCTGGTATGACTCTGACCTTGAATAGCATCTTACCTTCACCTACATGATACTGCAATATAACAGAAACATGATAAACTTCAACAATTGGCTGAGCTTCTGGTGTCATTCAAAGGGGATCCAGTCTCTGTCTGCGTGTGATGACATGACAGACAAGCCTTGTTGCTTTGCTACAGATGGTTTGCACCTGTCGCCCTTATGCTTCTGAATACTGGCCAAGGCTCTTGCTGTCCCCATATTACCTTTTTTAGGCAAGGCTCAAAGGCTCATAGGTTCATAGGTAGGTATTAGGCTATCGGCCCTGGGGCCTATACAAGCCTAGCCAAAAAGGTACCCTGGCTTTTGCCACCTAAGAAATTTATTATCCTGTGCCACTGTTGAGCAGAGACACAGAAGTGATCCCCGGGGTGAATTTCCTATTTCCCATCCAATCATCAAGATTTTTCTTGAAGAGTGCTAATGAGGAGCTTTGTCAGATAGAGATAGGTAGTTTATTCCGGAGTATGGGAAGGCTCTGGGACAGGAATCTATCAATCCGGCATGTTCTATTTATTGTGGTGACAAGGTTTAGGTCCCTAGAGCGTGTAGGTTCATAGGTTCATAGGTAGGTACTAGGCTATCTGCCTAAGGGCATTTATAAGCCTAACGAAAACCAGCTGAATCAAAGTCTAATAGAAAAAACACCAAAGTTGAGCAAAGAAACACCTTTATATAACACACAAAGCTTTCAGGTTCAACACCCTTTCTCAATGCTTCATACAGTTCCATTAAAAAACAATTCTTTAAATAGGAGCCTAATACAATCACATGACTAGCAGCCCAAAAGTCATATGATCAGAAATACATTCTCAACAAGTAAAAATACATATATAAATACATATAAAAATTCATATATAAGAAATCTCATAACAAAATTTCAAATAGAATTTCAAACAGTTATAAAAATATATACACATATTTTCTTAAAAATCTTTTAAGACATTAAATCCAGCATGTTATTTAAATTTTGTGCGCTGTATTCTAAGTAATATTGGCTTCAAGGAAACAGCAGAATTCAGGCCAGGTAAAACATCAGCTGACAATCTAATAATCCACTCAAACTCTCTTATTTCAAGTGAATTCCCTAAATCTCCACCTCTATCAGATGCATAAATGTTATCAATGACCCTAAATTTAAAACTATGATTCAAGCCAGAGGCTTTTATGTGTTTAAATAAAGCATTATTCTCACATTCTCTTCTTATCTCAGACTTGTGTTCTATTATACGTTCCTTCAGTTTTCTAGTTGTTTTCCCTACATAAAAAGAGGAACAAGCAGTGCAGGTCGCTAGGTAAACAACATTACTAGTAGCACAAGTAGCTGATACATGAAATACAAAGATCCTATTTGTTGATGGATGTGTAAAGGAACTATTACTAAGTGTATTATTAATATCATTAGGCATAATGTCACCACAACAGCTACAGTTGTAGCAACAAAACGTACCCTTCCTTGCCAAACTAGATGGTCTTTCTATATCACTTCTAAAATCTTTATAACATAACATATTTTTTAAGGTTTTCATATTTCTATATGCAAATTGTGGCTTAGTACCTATAATTGTCTTAATATCTTCAGATGCCATTAGTACCATCCAATATTTATTAATTATATTTCTAACTATATAAGTCATAGTATTATAAGAAGTAACATACCTCAATTTAGCATCCCCTAACATAATATGGTCATTATTAACTCTAGATTCCTTGTGTGATAAAAATATAGGTTCATATGTAGTATATCTGTTTTTTACTACCTCATTCATCACATCAGTTATAAGATCAGATGCATATCCACTACTTCTAAACTCCTTACATGTATCGTCTATCTGGTTAAAGAAATCTTGATCTTCAGTATTTAGTCTGTTTACTCTAGCTAATTGTGCCTTGACCACACCTTTAAACACATGTGGAGAATGCATACTAGAACCATGCAGATATCTACCTGCACTAACCTCTTTTTTATGTATACCCGTGACTAAAGTACCTCCCTGAATACTTATATTAACATCTAAAAAACTTATTAAACTGTTAGAAGATTCCATCTTAAACTTCAAGAAGGTTGTAGAATCATTCAAGTATGACACAAAATTAGATAATTCAAGAGCAGAACCTTTCCAAACAAAAAAACAATCATCTACAAATCTTTGATAAAAACATACGTTTTGATTCAAAAAACTAATACCATTACATATATATACCCTCTCCTACTGATACAATACCAAATTTGCGTATGTATTTGCAACGGGCGTACCCATTGCAACACCAGTTAACTGTAAATAATATTGTTTATTAAACAAAAAAACATTATTACATAATACTACATCTAATAAAGTGCAGAGATTCTCAATGTGTCTTGTTGTAAAGGTGGAAAATTGAACTAGAAATTCACGTATAGAGTTAATCCCAAAATCATTCGGAATAACTGTAAAGAGTGAAGAAATATCCATTGTTACTAAAAACAAATTATTTTTAGCCATATCAGACTTGCCTGAATTCTGATACCATTGCTTCAATTTCACTAAAAAATCAGTAGTATCCTTCAGAACAGTTTCACAATGAACCAATAAAGGTTGCAACTGTTTCTGTAGATATATAGAAATGGGCTCCATTATCCAACCATTACCCAAAACTATGGATCTCATTGGTGGATCAACTTGGGATTTATGAATTTTTGGAATCCCATATAACTGAGGTATCATAGGACAAGGAACAGTAAGAAAATGAAACAAATCTAAATTTATGTCGCCAGACAACTGTAACTCATAAATACACATATTAATATAACTAATACATTTCTTTACCTCAACAGGTGATATCAACTTGAATGCTGTAGTGTCAGATAATAAATTCAAAACAGATGTTATATATTTAGACCTATCCATAATCACAGTGACTCCCCCCTTATCAGCCTGTTTAATCACTATATTGGAATTTTGTTTTAAATCCTTTAAAGCTATAAATTCAGAGTACGTAAGGTTGAATCTCATACTAACTTTTTTATTTGTATATGCGTATCTTAAATCTTTTTCACATAAACTGTAAAATGCTGTCAGTATTGGTATATTACTTGGAATAAAAATACTACGCCTTTTACATTCAGATACTGCATGTACATCATTCTTAAAAATTAATTTCAAACCTATACCTCTTAAAAATTGTTTAAGGTCCGTTAGGGCACTGCCAATGACATTTATAAGCCTAGCCAGAATGTGTTGGCTTTCGCCTCCCTTTTAAATTAGTTTCCGGGACCTCTGTCTAGCAGGGCTATTGAAGTGATCCCAGGGGTAAATTTACAATTTCCCATCTGCTCGTCAAGATTCCTCTTGAAGAGAGTCAGTGAGGGGCTCTGCCTAACATAAACTGGGATTCTATTCCAGAGCGAGGGAAGTCTCTGGGAGAGGAATCTATCCCTCCAGCACGTTCTGTTTATTGCTGTGCTGAGGTTTAATTCACTGGAGCATGTGGCTCTAAGAGATATGGTTTTCTTGAGGTGGAGCATGTCCATTAATTCTGGGTTGGACATGGCCTTATACGTCAGGCATAGATCACCTCTGAGTAGGCAGTAAGCAACCGAGTAGAGCTGGAGTTTCTTTAGTCGAGCTGCATAGGGCATCTCTTTGAGGCCCATGATCCTCTTGGTGAGGTACTTCTGTGGTCTTTCCAGCTGTTGCGTGTGCCAATTAAGGTACATACCAAATGGGGCATTGTACTCTATTATGGGCCTAATGAGTGATGAGTAGAGGGGCACAATGATCTCTCTTGATCTAGAGGTGAACCCTTTCGTGATTAGGCTGGCTACATAAAAGGAATTTCTAACCACTTTGGCAATGTGATTATCAAAGGAGAGGTTACTATCTACCTGGGTCCCCAGGTCCCTAATCACATTTTCTGTACCTAGTGGATTACCACCTATGTGGTAATTCATGGGCACTTTGTTTTTTTCCAAAGGGGATGACTATGCATTTTTTGGCATTCAGCTTGAGGCCATGGTTTTGATACCCGGTATCTGCCTCTGTAAGACCCTTCTGGAGGATGTCTGTGTCAGCCGGAGAGTCGATTATGGCCCCCAGTTTGCAGTCATCTGCGAACTTGGTCAGCCATAATCCTCCCGTGCTTGCCTGTACCTCAGAGAAGTATAGACTGAACAGGAGGGGTCCCAGGACCGAGCCCTGTAGGACGCCACTTGTGACTGGTTTAGAGTCGGACATGGCACCCGCAACTCTGACCATGTGTGTTCTATCCATGAGCCAGTTGGCCACCTATCTCATGACATAGGGGTTAATGTTCAAGCTGGTAAGCTTGTCTATGATGCCAGAGTGGGGAATGGTGTCGAAGGCCTTAGCGAGGTCCAGGTAGGCTGTGTGGACTACCTTCCCTTCATCTATGGCCTTGGTAACTGTTTCAAAGAAGTCAACTAGGTTTAGGAGGCAGGATCTGCCTTTAACAAAGCCAAATTGAGTAGGGTCCAGTGTTTGGAGGTTCCCAATGTCTCTTGTTTATGAGTTCCATGATAATTCACTCCATAGCTTTGCAGACCAGGCTGGTCAGGCTTATAGGGTGATAGTTCCCAGGTTCTGTTGTGCACCACCTTTGTGGAGCAGGATGACTGTTGCTGTATGCCATTCTTTGGGTACATAGCCTGTGGTAAGGCTGAATCTGAACAGTGAATTTAGGTGAGGGTTTAGTTCCTTTTGGAGCTCGTGTAAGACGCAGCCTGGGACACCATACGGTCCCATTGATGCTGTGTTCTTAGCTTTGGAGAGGGCTGTTTTTACCTGCATGTCCATGATGTCTGGGGCTCTGCATTCTTCTGGGATAGACACGGGCCCTTTTGGGGGTGGGGGGGGTGAAGTTTGCACTGAACTTGTCCACCAGGATGTTGGCAATGTCAGTTGGTTCAGTGTATTTTTTGCTATTTTGCAGTAGCTCAGAGCATATCTGAGAGTTGCCACCTAAATTTTTGATATAGCTAAAGAAGGCTTTGTGGTTATCTTTAGATTCCTTGGCAATTTTTCTTTAGAAACTGGCTTTGGATGATTTTATGAGCGATCGTAGTTTCTTGCAATAATGATCAGTCATGCCTTTCTTTTTTGGAATTTTGCTCTATCATGTAGTAGTTTCCTCCTTCTGTTGTATAGCTTATTTATGGCCAGGGACCACCAGACTGGTTTCCTCTTTTTGGAGGAGTGAGTCTTGGTTTTACTGGGATGTCTCGATCCATGCATCCCTGTAGATGCTCATAGAATGCACTTGTAAAGGATTCTGCAGATTAGATAGCATTATCCTGTAGCAAGGGGGCTTTGAAACTTTCCACTTCGGTCTTGAGAAGTGTAAAGATTGCTTTTGAAAAGTTTTTCACAGTGGTTTCCTTGACTGGGGGTGGGGTCGGGATGTGGATGTCCAGTGTGATTACTTTATGATATGATCTTACCAGTGAGGGGTTTACCTCTGATGTGGAACACTGATCCCCCATGTTGGTGATGATCAGGTCCAGTATGTTGTCACCTCTAGTGGGCATGGTGACCAGCTGTTTCAGGGCGTTTAAGTTTATAAACTCTAGGAAACGTTGGGCAAAGGAGTTTGTACTTGAGTAATTCTCCCAGTCAATGTTTGGGTAGTTGAAATCTCCTAATATCATGGTGTTTGGTAGGACCTTTATATTTTCCAGTGTTCTCAGGAATGCTGAGTGAGGGTCCTGAGACAAGGTAGGTGATCTGTAGCAGGCTACAATCTGATAAGCAGCTTTCCCCACTGTTAGTTGCACTTGGATGGTCTCTGAGGCCCCGTGCTGTGCGACTAACCTGGAGGTGTGGGTATCCTTTATGAAAACGGATACACCCCCTCCTTTTGTATTTCAGTCTGGGTTTTGAGCCGAAGCTCGGAGAGATTGGGATTTCTTTAAGTGGAGCATGTCCAACAGCTCTGTGTTTGATATAGCTTTGTATGTTAGGCAGAGATCACCTCTGAGCAGGCGATATGCGACAGAGTAAAGCTGGAGTGTTTTGAGACGGTCTGTTTAGGGCATGTATTTGAGGTCAGTAATCCTCTTTGTGAGGTTCATAGGTTCATAGGTTCATAGGTTGGTACTAGGCTATCAGCCCTAGGGCCTATACAAGCCTAGCCATAACAATTCCCTGGCTATTTCTTCCCACATTATTTACTTTCCTGGACCCCTGTCTAGCAGGGCGACTGACGTGATCCCTGGGGTGAATTTCCTTTCTCCCATCCAATCGTCAAGGTTCCTCTTGAAGAGGTCCAAAGAGGCACTCTGCTTGACATGTATGGGCAATCTATTCCAGAGTCCGGGGAGTCTCTGGGTCAGGAACCTATCCCTCCAGCATGTTTTGTTTATTGTGATGGCAAGGTTTAGATCCCTGGAGCGTGTAGCTCTGAGGGATTGGGATTTCTTTAAGTGTAGCATGTCCAACAGCTCTGGGTTTGACATGGCCTTGTATGTTAAGCAGAGATCGCCTCTGAGTAGACGATATGCACAGAGTATAGCTGGAGTTTTTAAGGTCAGCGTGGGCATCTGCTTTAGGTCTGTGATTCTTTAGTGAGGTATTTCTGAGGCCTTTCCAGTTGTTGCAGATGTCTTGAGAGGTACATACTAAATGGGGCGTTGTATTCTATAATGGGTCTAATGAGGGATGAGTACAGTGGGACAATGACCTCCTTTTTCTGGATGAAAAGCCCTTCGTGATGAGGTGTGCCACATAGAAGGATTTCCTGACTGTTGTGGCGATGTGGTTATCGAAGGTGAGACCACTGTCCACCTGTGTCCCTAAGTCTCTTATCACACTTTCTGTGTTTAGTGTACTGCCACCTATATGGTAATTCATGGATACATGTTTTTCCCAAAGGGGATAACAATACATTTCTTGGCACTGAGCTTGAGCCCATGGCTCTGGCACCAAGCATCTGTTTCTGTAAGGCCCTTTTGTAGAGTATCCACATCATTTGGGGATTCAATAATGGCTCCCAGTTTGCAGTCATCTGCAAACTTTGTTAGCCAGAGTCCCTTAGTGTTGACCTGTACTTCAGAGAAGTAGATGCCAAACAAGAGCGGCCCCAGGACTGAACCCTGAGGTACTCCACTTGTCACTTGTCTGGAGCTGGATTTGTAGTTGGCTGCTTTTACAGTGTGGGTTCTATCAGTAAGCCATTTAGCAACCCATTGGGTGACATAGGGATTAATGCCCAACTTAGTAAGTTTATCTATGATTCCAGAGTGGTGGATGGTGTCAAAGGACTTGGCAAGGTCTAGATAGGCTATGTGGACCACCTTACCCTTGTCCATGGCTCTGGAGACTGATTCAAAGAAGTCAATCAGGTTCAGGAGACAAGATCGGCCCTTCACAAACCCAAACTGGGTGGGGTCCACTGTTTGAAGGTTGCCAATGTCTTTGTTTATAAGTTCCATTATAATACGCTCCATGGCCTTGCAGATAAGGCTTGTCAGATTGATGGGACAGTAGTTTCCGGGATCCAAGGTGGATCCCCCCTTGTGGATTGGGATAACTGTAGCTCTGCGCCACTCAGTGGGCACAAAACCTGAGGTGAGGTGAGGTATTTCTGCGGGCTTTCCAGTTGTTGTAGATGTCTTGTGAGGTACATACCAAAAGGGGCATTGTAATCTATAATGGATCTAATGAGTGATGAGTAGAGGGGAACAATGACCTCTTTTTTTCTGCATGAGAAACCTTTTGTGATGAGGTGTGCCACATAGAAGGATTTCTTGATTACTGTGGTGATGTGATTATCAAAGGAGAGACTACTGTCCACCTGTGTCCCAAGGTCTCTTATCACACTTTCAGTGTTAAGTATACTACCGCCTATGTTGTAGTTCATGGGTACAGAGTTTTTACCAAAGGGGATGACAATGCACTTTTTGGCATTGAGCTTGAGGCCATGGCTTTGACACCAGGCATTTGTCTCAGTGAGGCCCTTTTGTAGGATGTCCACATCATTAGTAGTTTTGATTATGGCTCCTAGTTTGCAGTCATTTGGGAAGTTCATTAACCAAAGACCTTCTGTGTTAGCCTGTACTTCAGGGAAGTAGATACCAAACAGGACAGGACACAGGACTGAACCCTGTGGTACTCCACTTGTCACTGGTCTGAAGTCGGATTTGGAGTCTGCTACTTTCACAGTGTGGGTTCTGTCAGTGAGCCAGTTGGCAACCCATCTTGTGACATAGGGATTTATGCCTAGTTTAGTGAATTTATCTATAATTCCAGAGTGGGGGATGGTGTCGAAAGCCTTGGCGAGATCTAGATAGGCTGTGTGAACCACCTTACCCTTGTCTATGGCTTTGGTGATTGCTTTAAAGAAGTCTATCAGGTTTAGGAGACATGATCTGCCTTTTACAAACCCGAACTGGTTGTGGCCCAGAGTTTGGAGATTACCAATGTCTTTGTTTATAAGTTCAATGATGATACATTCCATGGCCTTGCAGACCAGGCTCATCAGGCTAATGGGGCACTAGTTCCCGGGGTCCGTGGTGGCTCCCCCCTTGGGGAGTGGGATAACCGTCACTGTGCCCCATTCAGCAGGCACAAAGCCTGAGGTGAGGCTATGATTGAACATGGTACTTAGGTGTGGTGCCAGTTCATTCTGTAGTTCATGTAGAACACAGCCTGGGATGTTATCTGGTCCCATGGATGCTGTGTTCCTGGCTTTGGAGAGTGGTTTTTACCTGTGCAGCCGTGATGACAGCAACTTTGCATTCTTCCGGTATAGAGATTGGCTCTTTCATGGATGAGCGGGGGGCGGGGTAAAGTTAGCACTGATCCTATCTGCCAGGATGTTGGCAATATCAGTTGGGTCTGTACATTTAGTGCCATTGTGCTGTAACTCAGAGCAGATCTGAGTATTGTCATTGAGATTCTTGACATAGCTATAGAATGCTTTGTGGTTATCTTTAGAATCAGTGGAGATTTTGTTTTTGTAACTAGCTTTGGAGGATATTATCAGGGATCACAGCTTTTTACTGAGGCTGACCAGGGAGCTCCTCCACTCATGTTATTTTACCCTCGTTTGCAACAGTTTCTTCCTTCTGTTGTATAGTTTGTTTATGGCAGGGGACCACCAGATTGGCTTCCTTTTCTTGGAGGATAGCATCTTGGTTCTGTTTGGGATAGCACAATCCATGCACTCATGTAAGTGCTTATAAAGTGCAATTGTGTAGGATTCAGTAGTTGTAACTGATTTGTCCATCTGCATGGGTGTCCTGAAGTTCACCACTTCTGTCTGAAGAAGCATGGAGTTGGCTTTGGAGAAATTTTTTAACATGGTTTCCTTAATGGGGTGTGGGGGGGGGGCAGAATGTGGATATGTAGGGTAATTAGCTTATAGTCAGATCGGACCAATGAGGTGTTGACTTCAGGTGTGGAACACTGGTCATTCAGGACAAACCAAACCCCATAACCAACACAAATAACCACAAAGTGAGTTAAATGTTACTCATTGCCAGAAGTCTCATCCTGCAAATGCACACACTCGAGGCACTTCTCAGTATGGGGAATATTGATATCTGTACAGTAACAGAAACCTAGTTCAAGGCTCCAGAGAGCACACCAGCACTACCAGGATACTACTCATTCCATACCTTCCAGCATCAGAACCTGGATCATAGCACATAGGGTGGGGATGTATCCATATTCATCAAGGATACCTACACCTCTCTCTATATCCTCTCTACAGGATATGTACCCATAGAATATTGCACAGCAGCATTCTTCCCACTCCACAGGGGTGGGGCCACAAAAGACCCTTGGCATTCATGCTCTATGAGCTTGATGAGTCTGATCTGCAAGGCAATGGAGTCAATTATAATGGAAGTCAACAATAAAGACATTGGGAACCCTCACACAGTTGAGCACACCCAGTTTGTCTTCGTCAAATGCAGATCACGCCTCCTGAACTGGGTGGATTTCTTTGAGACAGTTACCCAGGCTACAGATGATTGAAATGAGCTTCACACAGCTTACCTATACCTCACTAAGGCCTTTGACACCATTCCCCAGTCAGGTATCATAAATGAACTCACCAACCTGGGCATGAATCCATACATCACAAGATGGATTGCAAACTGGCTCACAGATAGATCCACAAATTAAGAGTTGCTGGCTACATGTCAGACTCCACACTGGTAACAACTGGTGTCCCCCAGGGTTCAGTCCTGGGGTCCCTCCTGTTTGGTATAGACTTCTCAAAAGTACATGCCAACACAGAAGGGTTGTGGTTGAGTAAGTTTGCTGGGAACTGTAAAGTGTTTGCCATAATACATTCCTGGATGACACAAATATTCTCCAGAAGAGACTCTATGAGACAGATGTGTGGTGTCAGAATCATGGCCTCAAGCTCAATGTGGAAGAATACATAGTAATCCCCTTTAGTGAAAACAAAGTACCCACAAACTACCACATAGGTGTTACCCACTAAAAACTGACAAGATAATAAGGGATCTGGGGACACAAGTAGATAGTCATCTTTCCTTTGACAACCATGTTGCCAAAGTGATTAGGAAATCCTATGTGGCCCATCTAATCAACAAAGGGCTTGCATCAGGATCAAAAGAGGTAGTGGTGGCCTTCTACTCTTAAGTCATTAGACCCATCATTGAGTACAATGCACCATTTTCAATGTACTTGACTAAGCATATCCAGCAGCTGTAGAGGCCACAGAGGTACCTCACCAAGAGGATTACTGGCCTCAAACAGTTGTGTTATGCAACACAACTGGCAAAACTAAATCTGTTCTCTGCTGCGTACCGCCTACTCAGAGGCACACTCTGCCTAACACACAGAGCCATGTCCAACACATAACTGTTGAACATGCTCCATCTACGGATAACAAAATTGAGTTACACTGCACACTCCAGGAATATGAACCTCATCACAACAATGAATACAACATGCTGGTGGGATAGAGTACCATCCCAGACACTTGCCTTACTGTGGAGTCCCGATGTACATCAGACAGAGCCCCTCGCTGACACTCTTCAATAGGAACCTTGATGAGTGGATGGGAAACAGACAATTCACACCAGGCATCACATCAGCAGCCCCACTAGAAAGGGGCTTAGGGTAATAACTATTAGAACTAGGGCTTAGGAGACTACCCAATGGGGTGGTGAAAGCTACACAACTTACCTAGGCTAATATATGCCTTTGTGAAGATAGTCTACTGCATGCCTATGAACCTATGTGACAGGTACATGTCTACAGATAGTAGATGTGTACTTCATTGTACAGTCATGTTGTACAGCAGGCACATGGACCACATACACTGTAATGCTTACAGATACTGGTGGCTTTTATGTACAGTGGGTGAGATGTGCACCTCATGTCTTTTGTGCCATTGGTATGTGTGCTGGATGGGACAGTTCTGGATCGCTCCCTGTCATGGTCACCCTCTTACACACATCTCTGCCCATCCATCTTTGGATTGTTATACTGTGTTCCCCCTACATATATATAGGTACATAGGTAGGTAATAGGCTATCTGCCTGAAGGCATATATTAGTATGACCAGAGTGTGCAGCTATGACCACACATGGGGTTAGTTCCCTAGGCCTCTGTGTAGTAGAGCTGCTGAAGTGATCCATGGTGTGACAGTTCAATTTCACATACACTCATCAAGGCTCATCTGGAAGAGTGTCAGTGAGGGACTCAGCTTAATGTAGGTTGGGAGCCTGTTCCAAAGCAAGGGAAGTCTGTGAGTTAGTAATGTATCCCTCTAACATGTTCTATTTATTGTTATGATGATGATATCCCTACAGCATGTGGCACAGAGAGTTTGGGTTTACTTCAGATAGCGCATGTACATCAGTTCTGTATTGGACATGGACCTGTCTGTTGGGCAGAGATTGCCTGAGTAGGCAATATGCAATAGAGAACAGATTGAGTTAAATTCAGTCTTGTCGCATGGGGCAACTGTTTGACGCCAGTAATCCTCTTGTTGAGGTACTTCAGTTGTCTTTCCAGCTGCTGAAGGTGCCTAGTCAGATTCATCGCAAGTGTGCTGTGATACACTCTGATGGGTCTGATGACTGATGAGTAGAGGGAACCTCCTTTGACCTACATGCAAAGACCGTGGCAATTTGTGGGAACACATAGCATGATTTTCTAACCACTTTGTGAATGTATTTCTGGAAGTAAAGATGACTATCCACATGTGTCCATAGATCCCTTATTATTACCTCCATATTTAGGGTGTTGGCATCTATGTGGTATTTGTATGACTGTAGCTCGATGCCATAATCTTGACACCACATCTGTCTGACTGAGACCCTTTTTAAGGATGTCTCTGTTGTCTTAAACATCGATTATGACAACCTTTTTGCAGTCATCCACAAACTTTGCTAACCATAGCCCTCATGTGTTTGACTGTATTTCTGAAAAGTATACACCAGACAGGAGGGGTCCCAGGACTGAGCCATGGGGGACAGCAGTTGTTACCAGCTTACAGTCCAACAAGGAGACCACACTTCTTACCTTGTGTGATCTATCTGAGCCCCAGGTGGCAATCCATCAGATGACATAGGTGTTTATGCACAGGTTGTTGATTTTGTGGATATGACATGTGTGTGGGATGTTGGAAAAGGACTTTAAAAGGTCTATGTAGGCCGTGTATAGTTCATTTCATTGATGTATGTCCTGGATAACTGCCTTGAAAACTGTCTAGCAGGTTTAGGAACCATGATCTGCCCCTGACCAAACCGAAATGGGCAGGGTTGGGTGTTTGTAGGCTCCCAATAGTTCTGTTTATGAGTTCCATAATGATGGAATCCATGGCCTTGCAGATCAGGCTTTTTAGGTTTATAAGACAATAGTTCCCATGGTCTGTTGTGCACCAACACTTGTGGAGTGTGCCAAACATTGCTGTAACCCATTCAACAGTTTCATATCTTGTACAGAGGGTGAGTCTCAACAGACTGATCAGGTGCAGGATCTGTTTGTTTTTGGAGTTTACATATGACACAGCCAGGGAAACCATGTCATCCCATAGACACCGTGCTTTTTATGTTTGGATAGAGCTGTTTAACCATTGTATATGTGATTTCTGGGTTTTCACAATCTCCAGGTATGGTAATGGGCCCTCTTGTCAGTGAGAGGGGGGTAAATATGTATGAAGCTGTCTGACAAGATGTTGGCAATGTCAGTCATGTACATGTATTCATTTACACTTTGCACTGACTCAGAACATATATGAGTTTACACTGATATTTATAACATAGTGAAAGAAGGCTTCATGGTTCTCTATGGACTCTTTGTCAATATTTTTGCCAGAACATGGCTTGGATAATGTTAGGAGTGCTCATTGTTTCTTGATGATACTGATCGGAGATTTATTGATCTTCTTCGGATTTTCACTTTCTTTGAACAACTTAAGTACTTGTAGTACATAGTTTGATTATGACAGGGGTCCAATATATTATATGGGTCTGTTTTCATATCACTGGCAAGGCAAGATTGGTGAATAGTGACAAGTGTCTGGAGTAAGAATTGCAACTGCCAGATATGTGTGGCCCACTGCTGTACTCAGACATGGCCTAAGTGTGTGAGCATGCCCAGTATGACCTTTCAGTATGTTGCTGACTGACATTTGCTTCGTTTGTTTAAGTGTGTGAGCATGCCCACTATGGGCATATATAGTATATGTGTGTGAAAAATCAAGTTGGTTTTTACTACAGGGCTCACCTTTGTGTTCTACATCGACAGGAAGCATGCTGTGCCCGCAGGCCTTCCATGAGTCAATTTGCATAGACTTATCAACATTTTTACATACGGGGGGACAGCTATTATTTGTACATTTCTACCCGGGGGGCACACCTGATTGTTACTGTGGGTGTACATAGGATGAGGGGTACACCTGCCACTTATACACATTTTCTAGGCCTGCACTACTATGTCAGGTACTCCATTTCAGTCTGTACTGTTGCCTATCGTACTGGCTTGAGGCATACCACTGTACTACAGACCTTAGCTTCCAATTACACTCATATTAGTTTGTGACTTCATAGCCTACCCAACCCACATCATACTGCCTGGCCTGCTGCATAGGCCTGGGGGGAGGTTACTCATATGCCTCTTCAGAGGGCATGATACAGCATTTGTTTGTGTTTGCGTTTGTCTACAATTGTCCTGCTGTCTGTGACTGTTAGGTATGTGACCCTGCCCCCAACTGGTATGTGTGAGTGACTTAAGTTGTGTCTGTGCCGGTGAAATGCTGTCATGGCTTAGTGGTTCAGTATTGTGACTGTAGTGCACAGTATCCGGGGTTCGAGCCCTGTCACTGCTTTTTATTTTCCTGCTGGGCAGACCTGACTGGTTACGGAACAGTAAAGCAGGTGTGAGCGTGTTTACCCAACTTTGCTTGACTTTGCCCGACTTTGCCCGACGTTGCTCAACGTTGCCCGGTGTTGCCTGACATTGCGCTGGTTAACATGGTGCGCAGCTTCGCGCAATTGTATTTAAATATGCTCAATACTGGTAAAATGTGCTTAGCAATGCTTTATATTGCTTAAAATAGGGCACTCATGCCTCAGGTGGTGCTGCAGGGCTGCCTATGTCGGATGCACACTGGTAGTGTCAAGTTAGGCATTCCTTTTACTGTATGTGTGAGTCAGAGAAAGGTGTCATTTCTAGGGTTCCTACTGAGTCAGTGTATGTGCTATGCATTGCCTCTTTGCCAAGGCCAGGGGATACTGGGCACACCTCCTTCTGCCTACTGGGGCAAGCTCAGATTGTTCCTCCTCCGAGTCATGCTGTGCCTGTGCAGGCCTTGGCAATGGTGGGGGGCTGTTTGGCCCAGCCCCATGCTGTTCCTGCTGCAGCTGTTTCCGCAGGATCATATTGTGTAGCATGGCACATACCATAACAATTTTGGTACATGTAGTTGGTGAGTACTGCAAGGCTCCACCAGATGTGTCCAGGCACCGGAACCGTGACTTGAGCATCCCAAACACATACTCAATTATGTTTCTTGTTTGTGCGTGTGCCTCATTATGGAGTTCTTGTTCAGGTCTGTGTGCATTTCTGATGGGTGTCATCAGCCATGGCTCCAGTGCGTATCCAGCATCCCCCACTAGGTGACCATCAGGGATGTCCCCACTGGCAAATCTCTGGTAAAGCTGCATCAGATGCCAGCTGTGGGAATCGTGAATGCTTCCAGGGCAGCCAGCACACACATTCATTATTATGCCCTGGGCATCACACACAACCTGGCAGTTGATGGAGGGGAAGCCCTTGTGGTTGATGTAGACCCTACCCCGCTCACCGGGTGGTGCTTTGATGTGTATGTGCGTGCAGTCTGTTGCACCCACTACCTCAGGGTATTCTGCTATTTGGTGGAAAAGACGCATATTGCTGGCCAATGTCTCATGGAAATTGGGGAAATATACGTGGTCACCGACATGTGCTGACATGGCATCCAGGAACTGGTGGAGTACCCTGGACTGATGTCTTTGAAATCCCCATAATATCACAAGTTGGTCTCTGGAAGGTACCTGTAGCTAGTATTCTTATGCCAACACATACCTTGGTATCCACTGGGATGGGTTCCCCTCTGTTGGTTTTGTGTGTGAGGCGTGGCCTGCACAGCTCAAAAATTTGTTGCAGGAGGTCTCTGTCTACCCTATAGTGCTCCACTATTTCCAGCTCATGTAGCCCCTGGTAGGTTACCCTGAGTCTGTACACTCTTCTCCATCTCCTCGCTGTGGGTTGCTCAACAGCATTCACAACATCACCACCTTTAGCACCTTGCACATGTTGGTTTATGATAGCAAGAGCAACCCCTAACATTTGTCTGACTTAATCATTTTAAGCTATCCCTCTTTGTATACTGCAGTGTTGCAGAGTTCTTGGGAAAAAAAACAGGGGGGAATGCTGTTTGCATAGTTTAAAGTGCTGGGCTGGGCTGGGATAGTCTGTTGCCTGTGTAATTGGCTGATTCTGATATATTTCATGTGGCAGCTCTGCTAGATCTCCTTGGTTAACTTCCTACTACTTCTTTTCCTTCCTTTTCCCTTTCTGTTTCTGCCGGGGGCAGTGCTGCGCAAACACGCACACACGCGAGCACATGCGCACACGAGCACACAGGCTGTGTGCATGTTTGCAAGAAATTTCCGATCTTTTAACAGTGTGCACCTTTGGTTTTAGGTTTTCAAATAGGACAACTGTAGGCACGCCTCTTGAAATCCTGAGCAACTCAGGGCAAACACAAGCCATTGCGCTCCAATTAGCTTACAGCCTTTCTGACATACCACCTCATGATGCCACCTATATTCTACTCTACTGCTCACCTACTCCTACTTTTACACTCTTGGGACATGGCTCACATGCTGGGGAAAATTGGGATTCACTATCCTTATCCTCATTTGCATAGGATTGCCTACTAATGCATGGTTACATCTCTCACACTGAGCTTCCCCCCCTTAGCAACTACTACTCAGTGGCCATGTTGTCTTCAGCCTGCCAGTGAAAATGCCTGTTTTTGGCTATTTTTAAATTATGTTCTTGTTTTTTAAAGCACTGCATGTTTGTGCAGTGCTGTGCTATGCTTAAACATCGGAGATCAGGGGGGAAAAAAGTTAGATTTTAATAATTTTAAACATTTATAAATACCAATGGCCTTATATTTGGCCATTGGCATGCTTCCTCAACTGTATGCATCCTTTATTTGGAGCTGTCATAACTCCATTTAGCTATTTGCTGGACGGTACTCTGTTACCAATGGAGTACATTTCTGCAGATAATATTAATCTTCCACGGACAGGTTAGTGTTTCCTGGATTGCAAATTTACCTCATTTGCATAGCTTTTAGCAGCAAATGAGGTAATTTGCATACCATGATACTGTCCGTGCAAGAGTAGCTTTAGCAGCTCTCGTACACGCCCCTGCTGGCTGTTTCTGGATCTCACGGCAGACATATTGCCTGCTTGATGTCTTACACTACTCTATAACTCTGTGCAAGTTTTCGTAAATCTGGCCCAACATCTTTCCAAAGATTTTAATATTAATAAACATTTTAAGGAACATGAGTCATGTTCCTTAAAATGTTTATTAAGATTAAAATCTTTTGTCTGAAGAAGGTCATACATTGTTACACCCGAAAGAGTTAACCTAAATGCTGCCTTTCTCTCTTAGCCTCTTTTACTGGGCCTTGCTGCTCTCTATATAGCATCTCTATTCCACAAATGTCTCACATACTACTCCTGGTATACCTGCAATCTAGACTACTGCTCTTTGCATTTTAAAGAACCTATGCTTATTGTCAGTTTCACAACATAAAACAACTTTTTCTGCCAAAATGCTTTTGCCATGAAGCTTTGTAATATATTGCATTATAGGAACCGCTACCTATCTCTCTAATGGATAGAGGCAGTCTGTACATCTTGCCCTAACTTAGATATACCCCTTAAAATAACCTCTAAGGCACATAAACTTGTAAGATACATTTAAGATGCTTGGCAAGGTTTATAAATGCTCCAGTGGTCATTATATTATTATATATCTATGAACCTATACACCTAGCAGCTTTCCTGTACTCAAATGTAACAATGCATTACATTTTTATTCTACTGTGTACTACCTCCATATCAGGTGTAAGAAAATCTTTATCAAACTGTGACAATCTTACATTGACCTAAATGCCTTATGTTTTTTGTCAAAAAAAGTATTACTTATTGTTTTACTGTTTGCTCATTCTATTGTAGAGCATGTCTCCATACGCCTCTGCTGAAAAGGGGTAACTTGTCTATCCACTCAGACTATCCCATTAAACAAATGCAATGAATAAATAAATAAATAAATAATATTAAATCTTAGCTAAAATGTAATAATAAAGCAGGAGAAGCAGGTGTAATAAAACTGGGAATGCTGCAGGGGTCGGTATTATGACATGTTTTCTCTATTTACATGACTGACCCCTACGTGTTCCAAGATTCTTGCAAGTTTACCTTATCCCCTAGATCAAATGGTTCTTTCTGTCACTGAGTTGTGTGAATCTTGAACAGACTTTCCACCAATTTGTGTTTTTTTCATGCAGTAGACCTCCTTTTTGTTTGTGGCAGGATTGTTGCTTTGGTTAAGTCAACTGCGAAACAAGCTGAAGCGTTTTTTTTTCTCAAATGTGTTTCAGTTTTTCTTGTATTTTTATTCATTGAAGCACAGCAGAAGTGCAGTTTGTGCAAGACTGCTGTCACCTGTATAAGCCAAGATAACATCCCACCAGCTCTCACATTACTGCACATGTTCCCATGAATATCAAACAGAATGTTATCAGGAGAGTTTATTTAGATGTTTTCAACCAAGTTCATATGGAGGGCATTTTAGGGCTTCTTGAGGTCAAGAATACATAGTCAAAAGACCTTGCTGCAGCCTTTGTTGCTCTGGGTAAGAAAGCTTGCACTAAAGTCTTTGTAAGAAGCTGGGATAATTGGATATCGGGTTTCACTATATACATGACAATTTTAGTCAAACAAAATCTTAACCAAGGTCACCCGTTTAAGGTATTTTCTCTCAGTCGAGGAAACACTTCCTTGTCCTAGTATGATCGGTTGTTTGGAATGTTAAGAGCTATCAGTCAATCCCTTCATTGTGATCAGTGGCTTCCTGACATCTGACTGAGCATTAAGCTTGATAAGCCTAACAACCTGGGAGCCTATACTGTTTCAGACAAACAACCAAAAGTTACATACTGTTGGACATTCTGTATCAGAAAATGTACATAAACATCTTCCAGGCTTGCTTGCAGTTGTTCTCACTGAGGTAAAAATCACTCTGCAATCAGAAACTGGTCAAAATTGGGCTTCCTAGCTACTAATCAACCAAGGATCAACCAATAAAAGTGCTAGCATGAGACAGGACACAGAACCCAGAGGTATGAAAAGCAATCTTTGGTACACCACCATGGCTTTAGTTGCACTCTTCTGAAGAACTTTTTTAAAAAACTTTTAAAACAATCTTTTAATAGAAACAGTGATAATGAAAACAACCACATTCAAACTTTAGCATGGAGAGCTCTAACAACCAATAAGTGCTTTTGGCAATGAGGCTTCATCAGATCATGATTTCTTCCTGCTCTCCTCCTAGAGTAAAAGTGAGAACTAACTAATAAGGACTAGAATAGGAGACATACCTACCCATTATCCAATTAAGAAATTAACCAATGGCTGGTTTGCTGAGGACCAGCCTCCTAGCTTGCACCAATGGATACTCTCCTATTCTTAAGGATCGGCTTAAGTGGTAATATAATGTTCAGCCCAGGTGGCCAATCAGCCTTCAAGTTCACCAATCCAGCTAGTTTCACAAAGCGCAGTATGGTTGGTAATGTCTTCTTCCCTCACAGTATAGGGTACACATTGAACCACTTTAAAAATAAATCTGTGTGTAGGTTGTGCAGAAATACGCATGGCAAGTGCATTCTTATGATCTAAGTTGCGAATATCCCTAAGATGACAAAGTATTCTATCTTTCAAATGCTGATCAGTCTAGCCAATGTAAAAAGCTTCACAATGGAAGCACATTGCAAGAAAGACTAAATGTCGACTATTACAGTCTGCATACAATTTAAATACATAGTTTTTCTTTGATTTAGGATGTGTAAAAGTGTTGCTGCTATCAATGAGAGGGCAAGCTTTGCATCTTGTACATTTAATGTCCCTTTCCTGTCTGAGATCTTGTTGGAGCTAAATACATCTTTATTAAAGAGCAGTCTTTTAATATTTTCTTGTTTTTAAAAGTGAACTTCGGATGCTTGCCTACTATGTGCATTCTTTTATCATCTTCTGTAAGTATCAGCCAAAACCTCCAAATAATATCACAAATCTCTTTTTATCATTGTTTCTATTAAAAGTTTGTTTTAAAAGTCTTTTAAAAAGTTCTTCAGAAGAGTGCAACTAAAGCTGTGGAGGTGTACTGAAGATTGCATTTCATACAACCCAGAGGTAGGTTGTTTTTTCATGGGCAAAAGGATAATCTGTCTTGGTAAGAGCCTAATCAAGGTCATTAAATTAGCTGCTAAACTATCAGGCTACCACAAAAACAGGCAGCTTTCTTTCTCATCAATGGTTCTCCAAGCATTCAAAATAAATAAATAAATATATCTTCAATTAAGGCAAAGGAATATGAGGTTCATAGATTAACTAGAAAAGAATGACAGACTGGGGGGGGGGCACTGACCCATTTACATACCCTGCTTGGCCCTCATTTAAAGTATCTCCCATTGGGTTGATCCCAAAAAAGAAGGAAGGGGAATTTCACTTAAATCACAACCTCTCTCACCTGGCCAAATTCTCTGTCAAAGATTTCAGCTTGCTTAGTTTTCGAATCATCCAGCTCGACATTACTCTGGTACTATCAGCATTGTACCCCTACACAACCTGGATCCTCGAAATCTGAGTGGGTTCACACAGTTTTTAGGTTATTGGCATTGTTAAGTTTACAGGTCAATTTGATATTTTAAGTCATTTCATACCAGATAAGAACAATGGTATAACTGTTAGTTTACCCTAGTTACTGGTTTCTGGTTTAAGTCAATTGGTACCAGAATCAAATCAGATTGGGACCCATATTCCTGCAGAAATCTGGCTGACTGGGCAAAGAGCAGCCATCACACACTTATCCACATCTTGGGATTGTAGCATTAAGAAGACCTATTACTCCCTGATCCAGGCTTTTAAGGCATTTTACAAGGGTTTTTCTCATCACTCCAGTTGGTGGGCAATCCATGTAGTAATCTAATTCCTAATTCAGAGATGTTCACTGTGGGAAGCACTCAGCTCCGTTTGCATACACCTACCAGCTTTAAGCTGGTTAGCCTGTTCCTTTAGTCTTCCTGACATTGTCAACCACCAGTTATAAAAGGCCCTGGCAATTTTAAGGGATCGAGGCAAGATCCCAGGAAACTGAAAAGCCACCATCTTTTGAGTCACATAGTCTTGCGTATGTATTACACAGCAGTTAGGTTTCAGTCATTCATTCTCTGGGCCACCCTGTTTACTTGGCTATACACTGGAGCATTTAAAGTAGTGAACTGATGCAGACTTTACATGGGAAGATGTAGTTTTTTCTAATAGTTCTGCACTGATGTAGTTAAGAAAGTTCAAGATAGGCCAAAATGGCTGGGTGCAGCAAATTCACTTGCACAGGGTAAGGCTATTTCATATGCCCTGTTTTCTGGGCTTCATAATTATGTAAATTAGTGCCTAACTCTGCCTTCCCCTGCCCTATCTTCCAAACAAATTGGAGTCTCTTGATCACTCCTAATGAAATTAATTTGACTCTTTGTAAGGCCCTGCTTCACCAAGGCATCCCCCCTTTTGGTTACCCACTGCTTTGATCATTCTCCTTGGAAGCGATGTCCTAATGATGGTCTGACAAATAGATCCTGATGGATAGGATTTTTTTCTGACCTTTCTTATTTTCAAATTATTTGTCCTGACTTTTCATATTTGGTCATCTATTTTAATCAGATTTAATTGAAGAGGTGCCTTAAATGGTTCAGCCATTGAATTATCTACAGTAAACTCTCAGTTAACCAGAATTCAAGCAATCAGAAAAAAATCAAAGAAATGCAGTACGGTATGAACAATTTAGTTTTTCATATGTTGCACTTTCTGTTTTCCCCCATAGAAACATACCTTATGTTTTTATAGTTTTAGCATCTCTCCTCAATCTGAGAACATGTCAAACCAAACAAGTCAAATCACTAAAATGTCAACACTCACTCCATACTCAGTCAGTTTGCATCAGATTGTAAATTTTCTCTCCGATCTCTCTCACACACACAGTCTCTTCAGCTTTCAAACATGCATTCACTCACTCTTTCTCTCTCCGATTTCTCACACAAACTCTCTTCAGTTTTTATACATCTCAACGATTTCTCACACACAGTCACTTCTGCTTTCATACATACATTCACTCTCTCTCTATCTCTTTATTCAATTCATTCAATTCCAATCCACTCAGTATGCCACTGAAAAACATTCCGCATGCCATGCTTTCTAGCAGAAATATAAGTTTAAAATATTATTATTCCAGCCAGGCTTTTAATTACTGTATTTCAATATTAAAATCAAATCTATACAGTGTTTATGTCATGGTATGGTATAGTATAGGGTACAGTATTTGTCAGGTTTATTTTTAATAGTAACTCTCAAGCAACCAGAAACTACAGTTATCCGGCATCTGCCAATCCCCATTGGTGCTAGTTAACTGAGAGTTTACTGTAGATGTTTTATTAATCACAGAGTGGTTCAGGTGGCAGCGGCCATTGGAATTCGATTGACTGAGCATGGTGATTTATCTAAGCCAGACAAAGATTTTTATGATTCGGATGGAATTCATTAAACAATTTAGGTTCAGACTTATTCAATTTATAATTATCATTGTTATTAGTGACATTTTTAGCACAATAGTCGATTGTTAATTGCAAAATATTTTTAAAAAAGCTTTGTTTACAGCCTGGGGTCTTGATTGTTTCAAAAGGTTGAGGCCATGAATGGGGATACTGCATGTGCATGCTTGCTGATGGAGACTTACCCATCAGCTTTAACCTCCTTTGTATTCCCCCTTTATAGTTCAGGGACCTCTTGTTGCCCATCATGTCAGGAAGAACTACAAGGCATGATATCAAAGTCATTTTCTTTAGGGGCAAAAAGTGGTTAGCTCAGAGTTGGTGTGTAATGTGATCTGCTCGAGGGGTCTTGGTTACACACTCAGAATCTAATCAGTGGGCCAGGCATGGACTTGGTGACACCAACTGGCTGACTTGCTTATCTCATGTTATGACTTGTTAATGTTCAATTCAGTTATATTGATGATTGCTCAATGTTGGTCACCATTTGATTCACATTATTCAACAATTGGTTGCAAAGGCAGTTATGTGTCTGTTATTGATTCTGCTCAGGAGGACAAGCTGAGTTAGTAACAAATATACTAGAAAAAGCTAGGATAAGAGTAACTTTTAACAGTATCTACAACTGAACTTAAAAATATTGCATTCAGGATACTATAACTGTAAAACAGTAGGTATGAAAAGCTAAGCTGATGACATTCATAGAGTGCTGATATGAGGAACTCCTTGTCTTATCATTAATAAACTTACAATATATTATAAGCCAGATGCCTGTTTGTTCACATAACTGAAGGCTTATATTGTAACCATGGCCTGGATTTTCGGAAATGCCGGCTAGGAACTGGTTGCTCAGGTTAGTGGCTACACAATAGATTGAGGATATGGTGTTGCATGGAAAAGATGCAATGTCTGCTGTGTGGTGCAGGTGAAGAGCTGAACAGAAAGGTAGGGCAGCAGTCTTACACTACACTGCGGAAGCACAGGAGAATGCATGCTTAGTCCACAAAGTTACTATGAATCAATACGTGCTGTGGAAGGCTGTCAGTGGCTGCTGCATACCAGCAAAATACAGCAAATGTAAAATGCATGCTATAAGGTATTAGCCAGAAGATGCCTTGTTCTGTTAATGGGGGTGGAAATAAAAGTATAAAATTGTAGGAAACAATGTGTGTAGTAAGCAGAGATACACAGAGGGAAAACATAAAGGAAAGTGCAGGTACGGAGTGTGGAAGGAGAAAGGTCCCAATGAGTTGGATGATTTTGTGGGATGGGTATCCAATATACCAACAGGAAAACAAAGAGATAGAGACAGAGATAAAATGAGATACAAAAGGGAAGATTTGAAGGATGAAAGGAAAACAGACGGCCAAAGGTTGGGTGAGAGTAGACAGGGAAGCAGAGAAACAAAGCTGAAAAATATAGATAAACATAAGCAGATATGCAGACACCAGGAGAAAGACAAATGGAATAAATACTAACAGATAAACACAGGCAGGCAAATGGCTGAGGGTAGGTAGAAGCATTGGTTTCATGTCAGTTGCTGGCCAAACCAGTAGAATGTTACTGGGACCCAATAGGTGGAAGTCCATGTTCCAGGTGACCAGTGGTGATTACATTTCTAAGGTTACCTCCAGTAGCATAGTAAGGGTGGGGGGAAGTGTGCAGTTTCCCGGTGCACAAAGTATTAGCTGGCTTGATCTGGAGGAAGTGTAGTTCCTGCATTCATTCTTTATCAGTGTTTCTGAATGCTTATACAGAAAGGCACTTTCTTCAGAGTTTCCTTTGGGTTAAGCTGTTAAGCTGTAACAAGCCGATATTGACTTGCTACAGATTAAAAAAAAATAGAAGTTATTATTTATTTTTTTTTACACTTTAGTGGAAAGAGTGAGGGGGCATATCTATAGTAAGTTGATTGCTACAAATGTTAAAATCAGTTTACTATTGTAAAGTTCATTTTTTTCTTTGTGTCTTGAATAGCAAAGGTGGGAAACATAAATGTGTCTGCAGTAAGCCAATTGCTAGTACTGCAATGATTGACTTGCTACAGTAAAAAGCTAAAGTCTTTTTATTGTTGCTTTTAAAAAGAAGTGCTGGGGCATGTGGAACTGACTAACAAGCTGACTGAAGGAGATGGAGGACGTCAATTCTAATGCAATTAATGGATTAGGTGTGTGGGGGTGGGTGAGGATTTGTCTGTAAGCCCATTGCTACAAATGTAACAATTGGCTTGATACAGTAAATCAGTAAAGTGTTTTCTTTTTTTTTCTTCTCACACATGAAGAGCTGAGGGGAATGCAGTGCTTCATCGGAGACCAGCACTGGCATTTTGGGGTTCCAAGTCCAGATTCAGATGTGTATGACACTCACTATGGCAGCTGATGGCAGAGGCAGCTTGTTAAGTGAAACCAGGATTAAATGCAAGAGGAGCTGACGTGAGGTAATAAAAAGTGCGGTCATCTGCTATCTGCTCCATCTCTGTCAGGTGGCTAAAATCTGTTCCCTGCCTCAGATGTGCCAGACTTCCTCATCAAGAAACCCCCAGAATGTTCACACACTTCAACCCCAGCCTTGACCGGGACAGTGACAGGCAATAGCTGACATGCCTGCAGCTCAATGATCTGATCATGACCGAATGAAGAGAGACCAAAATGGAAGAGTGCCATTATGGTGGATCTTATACACATGGCGCAAATGCCAGGTGAGGAGGAAAGAGTCCCATGTACAGGTTGAGATGACTAAAGAGACATATCAGTCACTATATGCAGGTTGAAATGACTATCAGTCAAAAGCGCAAAAGAACAGCTATACATCTATGTGCTATGAAGCGAAAGTATGCAATGGTTAACATAGTCTATGAAAGAAGCTATACTACTATGTGCATATACAATTAGTAAAAGCCTGGGAACATGACTACAACCAGCAAATGCAGCAATACTGCCATGAGTATGGCAGCGAAGAAGATACCTGCAGTGTTGCCACAGGTAGAGGCAATAGTCAAACAACTGTGGGCAGTGATGTAGAAGCATGAAGTGGTGGCCACTACTGCCACAAGAAATTAAACAGTGCCACAATAACTGTTGCCAACAACAGTATAGTATTCCAAGCACAAATGCCTAGAAAAAATGTACGCCCACTTGTAGCAATATGGTATATCTCGGTATCTTATAGGGGTACAAAACATTAGCAAGAACATTGCTTTGAAAGGGAGAACAGAATTTATAAAAATAAGAAGCACAGTAAAAATGACAAATATTATGTTACTTTGGGGTGTTTTTACCTCTACTCTGTTTCCCATACCCAAAAGTCTTTAGGCAAGCAACAGCACAGGTCGTCATACCTTTGCCTGCATTGCAACACAATTCTAGGGATGGCAGTAGTCTGGTCACCTCTTCTGCAAGGCTGTACCAGACATCCAGCTTGTGAAATGGGTCCACCCCGAGATGGATGTGCAAAGTGTACACAACATGATCTTGGTGTTCTTTACACACCAGTCAGGTGCTCTAAGTGCAGCATTGTCACTGGCAGATCTCACTATGAAAATACAATCATCCTTCAGGAAAGCTTCAAAGCTTACAACATTCTATACAAACCTGCTATACAGCTTTTTACAACTCTGCATTTGGACAGCCTCTAATAAACTACTAATTAACCTCCCCCAAAAAATAGTCTTTGGATCTTTACTACAAAATCAAAATTAACATCAATCCCACTGTTCACGTTTAAAGATTCCAATAAAAATAGCATTACACATGTCAGAAACAAAAATGTTTGGTACTGACACCACACCCATGCCTAAACTTTTATACTCCCCCCAAAAATGTCCAATATAGTACACTCCCAACTCAAACTTTATTATCACATATTTCATATGTTTGTACCCTTAGACACAGCAGCCATTACCAGAAAAATGCTACTACCAAAAACTGAGTGCAACTTACCCATATAATGCTTTTACTCGCCCATGTTATCAGTATACTTACATAATATTGAAAATAAGATTTGCAGATCTGTAACAGTAGCGCATGATAGACACCATCACAATACTGCACTCAAGGCTAGCAATTCGGTTCTGTATTACAAACATAATAATACTTCTTACTAGTATCCTCGTTTTTAAAATACGAAAAAAGTAATTGATCTCCAAAGAAGATAATGTTACCAATATCAGGACATGCCTATACACTGAGAAACAACAACAAAGAAAGTTTCTAATTAGTAGACTCCCATTCAAGACAGCAATAGGAGAAACAGCCTTTTCCAAGTTATGTCCATCTATTTGGAAATAAATAGCAGGTGATAAAATACTCATCAGCTTTCAAAACAAACTAAGGAAACACATCTAGGAGGAAGTCACTTGTACCTGTTTTTGTGACACTGTCTAATAATCCAGTAACATTCCTTGTCATCCATACCTAAAAAAGACCATCCATCACTGTAGGACTCATCATGTCATGTAAATAAGTTAAATAATCAAAACTTGTAAATTATGTATAGTATGGATTTACTATTGTATCTGCCTGTGGCAATGTATACAATGTTCTAATCTACTCTTCTATAATACTCTAACCTTCTCTGCTTGTATCATAGTCCATTATTTTTATGTTCTGTCAGCTATTTGAGCTGGGGTCTTGACTGAAAAGGGTCAGTAAAATGACAAATAAGTACATAAATATAATCAAACAAAATGCCAGGTTGTGGTTTGTGTTTTGAATATGACTGTGTACGATGTGTAATGCTCCTTAGCACTGCATCATAGTGCAAATCACTCACATCACAACCTGCATGCAGAATTGGCTATGTGTAGGAAAAGGGAGATATGCAGCAGACCCTACTTACACCTTGTGCACTGTTGTGCTTTAGTGACTTACAGTAATTCATAGACACCAAAGGACTATTGCCAGTGCAGTCTAGTACTTCTTGGTGACTTTGCTACTGAGACTCCATCACGAAGGCTAAAAAACTACAGCAATAGAGCAAACGCAAAAACAGTAGTTCAGCAGATTTCAAGCTTTTCTGGGAACACGGATACAACATTTTCACACAGAAAAGAGCCCAGATGAGAAGCATAGTGTCCCAAAGTACTATGGTAATATTTAGTTTATGACATCATACACAAGAAGCTTTAACTGAGAACAGAATATCATGAAAGCCAGTGTACCTTGTACTGTTCAGTAAGAAAGGCTGACTACAGGTTCTACTAACATTCAGGTGGTGTATGTTATATGTGTTTGTGTATTTGTATAGGTATATACACACATATATACAGTTAGATATTAAAATACACGTGTATATATACCTATGTCCACAGCTGAAGTATACTCTGTCAGATATTATTGTCTGTTTATTGACTTACAGAGCTGTTAAAGGTTGGAACATCAGTTGTTCCTGCTGAGTGAGAGTGGTGCTTATGTAAAGGTAAGTAAGGCTTTCTTCTAATGACAAAGCATTTGTTTATAACAAAAGCTTTAGTAATAGGAGTAGATGTTAGTGTGTGTGTGTGTGTGTGTGTGTGTGTGTGTGTGTGTGTGTGTGTGTGTGTGTGTGTGTGTGTGAATGTTTGTAAGTTAAAGTTAAAATAAGTGTGAAGGAAGGGGATATATTTAGAGATGTATTTGGTAATTCCTGCTAGGGGATATAAGTATTTGTGATAGCGTTTCTGGGTTAGGGTGAGAGTAATGGCTAGGTTAGTTGACAGATTTAATACGTATATTTTGTGAGCATTGATGTATTTGAAGTGCTTTGTGTAGCACCATGGTTAGGAAAGGGGGTTTGCTAATGTAATGTGTAAGGCTGGGGTTGAAATAGCAATAGTGTTAAGGTTAGGTTTAACACAGAGGAGCAATTTTTTTGTGGTTTATCAGTCTCAAAAGGATAATGTTTGTTCTTCTATTGCAATGGTTGCAGTTTTGAATTTTCCTCACTAGAAGTTAGTTTCTATGTTCAAAATCAATGGAATGTGCATTGATGTCTCTGCATGTTAAGTTAGATACTATAGATATATATATATATATATATATATATATATATATATATATATATATATATATAATATATCAATATATATATATATATATATATATATATATATATATATATATATATATATATCAATATCAATATATATATATATATATATATATATATATATATATATGTATATATATATATATATATATAGATGGGATCACTACTAATTCCTGAAAACGTGCAGTACCGAAGACCGGAATCCTGAGACCAGATATCTGAAAGACGAGAAGACCGGAAGACCAGAAGCACAAATTTCAAAATCGCGAAGTACGGAGATGTCAGGAGGTTAGGTAAGTATCTATGTTTGGTTGTGTTGGTTAGGGGCTTTAGTGTGTGTGTAAGTGTATGTTGTGACTGTGATGTGTGTGCGGGGAATGTAGATGTGTGGTGGTGTTTTCGTGTGTTTGTCTGTACAGTGTGACCTTGGAGTTTGAATATTTAAGTAGGGGGGGTGTGGGGGCAGGGGTGCTTGCCACCCTGCTTTTATGTAGTGTAGGTTTGTGTGTTTGTGTTTTGGGTGAAGGTGTGTGTATGTGTATGTGTGTGGTGTATGTGTAGTGTAGTATTCGGAATTTTAAATTTCGTGCTTCTTGTCTCCCGGTCTTCTTGTCTTTCGGGTATCTGGTCTCAGGATTCCGGTCTTCAGTATTGTAAGTATTCGGTATTTAGTAGTGATCCCATATGGATATATATATATATATATATATATATATATATATATAAATTCATAGCTGGCACATAAAGTTGAAGGTATACTGTGAAAGCAGAAAGATTGAACACAAAAGAACCAGCACCAGCAAACTTCCAAAATGTTCAAACTTTATTTAAGATACAACAAATACCACAGACAGAATGAATCAAGTTTTGGCCCTTCAGTCATCTCAGCATATCTGTCAGAAAATGAACTCACTCCCTTTTATATAATCAAAAAATTAAATCAGCTGATCAACAAACAGCAATACATTTCAAAACAATGAAGAGCTTTCTTAAAGTAAACTCTGCTAAACATTTTTGTATATGTATATATATATATATATATATATATATATATATATATATATATATATATATAAGTCTTTTTTTTTAACTAATTTAATATGATGCATAAAAATACATTTTTCTTCAAAGTAGTGGTTATGCCTAAAGAATCAGAACGACTGTGTATATTTTAATGTTTAGTAGTTTCTTCCCAGAATCTGCATGTTAAAATTAAATACTGACTAGGTCAAAAAGGCTGAAACATATACTCAGTAGTCATGTATCTGAAATACTGGTATGTACATCAAAGATATTGAATATATCCCATGGTCGTGTTGTACAGTCAGGATGTACAAGGTAGTTTATCTGCATTTCCTTTTTATAGATCAGTTTGGCTGTGAGTTTGGGTGTGTATACATGGTTCTACCTGACTTCGTCGACAGCGCAGAAGACCGACATCGGAATCCGGAGCTCCAGAAGATCGAAAGTGAAGAAGACCGACGCGAATCGCGAGTGGCAGAACATCGACAATGCAGAAGACCGACACGACGGATGACAACACCAACGCCGAGGATGCCGACATGGGGAAAGGCTGTGTGAGTATGCAGTGACGGACGTTAGGGTGTAAGTGTGGAGATTGACGGTCTGTGGGGATAGGGGTGGGTTAAGTGAGTTAGGTTAGATAGGGGTTAAGTGAGTTAGGGTTAGGGCGATAGGGGTGGGTTAAGTGAGTTAGGGGCGATAGGGGTGGGTTAAGTGAGTTAGGGTTAGGAGCGATAGGGCGGTTAAGTGAGTTAGGGTTAGGGAGCGGTAGGTAAGTGTGCGATAGTGACGGACCTTAGGGTTAGGTAAGGTTTAGTGTGGGCTTGTAAGGATTTTGGTGTGCTTGTGTTGTGTGTGTGGTTTGTGGAATGGGGATGTGTTTTGTTTTCAATTGTTATTGTGGTGTGTGCAGTGTATGGGGTTTCGTGTTTGTGTACCGTCGGTTATTTCGTTGTCGGTTATGTGTGGTTTCGTGTTTATGGACTGTCGAATATGTGGTGTCGGTGTTGTGGTTGTCGGTGTTGTGTGGTTTCGACTATGTCAGGTAGAACCGTATACATACACACACACACACACACACACACACACATATATATATATATATATATATATATATATATATATATATACACACACACACACACACACACACACACATATTAATTTCTACTGAGGCTACGTGTTAATGAATTAAATGATTTTTAACATGCATTCTCATTTCATAGTGCTTGAACCGGTTATGACTTCTACCTGCTTGCTTATTTCTCTGCTCTCTTGTGAAAAACACATGCCGTCTCGTTTGCCAGAATTTTCACTTTAATTTTATCTAAGTTTTCCTTTGCTTTCTTTTAAATTACAAACCTTATTTTGCACATTCCCAACCCTCCAGTCATTATACTTTTAAAATAAATGTTGGATAGCTCTCTTGATCTCCATAACACAGTCACTTTTTTGAGGAGCAGATCTGCTCTTCTTAATATGTCTTTTAGCCAAAAATTTTTGAGTTTATACATTATTCTATCCCTGACTAGTGAATCAACCAAATCATCAAACTCTAAATCTTGCACTGTGCTTGTGTTGCATTATATTAACATCTATTGGCTATTAGCTGGTTTCTAGTGAAGAAACAAATGTCCCTAAAAAGGCAGATTTTTCTAGCACTCAGAGTCTGCTTGAATGTTGTTTTGGCAACAGAAATCTTGATAGGTTTTTCCATCTCTAAATCTAAAATTATTAAATAAATCGAAGGCTTCTTTGTCACTTATCTGTATTTTTTGTCAGATTTTTTTCCATACTTCCACTTGAAGTAAAACATAGGCCAAAACACTGAATCCACAGATTCCAGTTTTCAGAAAACAAGTTCCCATTCAGCCTCTGAGATCTTGATGTCTGTGGATTAAACATCTTGGGCCAAATATTAAAAAATAATGCAACTGAATTACACTGGCAGTTTGCAGGAGTTTTAAAGCAAAATAAAAATTACATACATGAGATATGAGACTCTGCAGTATGTAAAATACCTGACTTAATTAAAATACGTAATATGAAACAGTACAAGACTAATAAACTTTTTATTAAAATATTCAAATTTCAGCATTGGCCTGCCTTTGTCCGTGGATGTGATACAGTAGACACCCCATTGTCCATGTATGTGATACAGTAAACACCCCATTGTCTGTGGATGTGATACAGTAGACACTCCATTGTCCATGGATGTGATACAGTAGACACCCCATTGTCCGTGTATGTGATACAGTAAACACCCCATTGTCCGTGTATGTGATACAGTAAACACCCCATTGTCTGTGGATGTGATATAGTAGACACCCCATTGTCCGTGGATGTGATACAGTAGACACCCCATTGTCCATGTATGTGATACAGTAAACACCCCATTGTCCGTGGATGTGATACAGTAAACACCCCATTGTCCGTGGATGTGATACAGTAGACACCCCATTGTCCGTGGATGTGATACAATAGACACCCCATTGTCCATGGATGTGATACAGTAGACACCCCATTGTCCATGGATGTGATACAGCAGACACCCCATTGTCCGTGGATGTGATACAATAGACACCCCATTGTCCATGGATGTGATACAGTAGACACCCCATTGTCCATGGATGTGATACAGCAGACACCCCATTGTTCGTGTATGTGATAAAGCAGATGGCAAATTAGAAAAGCATGAGCAGCTCATAAATGCAGAGCAAATACGAACAACAGCAAATGATATCAAGACAGAGACAAATTTGGTTCTGACACCATATTAGATGTGTTTATTGATATTAAGAATATACACTGTCAATATGAACAGGTAAGACATATCAGCCAACAGCTATTTTTACAAAAAGCAAAAAGCTTTACCGGAATGCCAATGACTGCAGGATCACATGACTCACATCCATATTCTCAAGCTCCCTTAGAACTCATTAACTTATATAACTTATCAATATGTATGTCATAAGATTCAACAAAGAATAAAGGAAAAAACTATAGAAATGTTTTGTACCCCATGCTATGTTAAAAGAGGCACTGGTTTAGTATGCGTCTAACAAAAGGCATTATCCTCACCACAAAGACTTGCCACTAAAGTTATCTATTCTTGAGTGAAACAGAATTTCTGTTATATACCCAAATATATGTTAGTTTCCCCAAATGTTTGAACAGCTCAGTTTAACAATTTACTGTCTTGCTCAGACAAGAAACAAAACCTAGTAAATTAAAAAAAAAACATGGTTAATGCTGTGTTAAGTTTATCCTTACCAAGTGGTAGTTTTAGAAATGACGGAGCTTCCCTGAGGTACTGAACAGTGATAGTAACTTCTTCTCCTGCATTCCGTAGTAAGTGAACCTGTTAATATAAAATGAATGATCACACATGATGTTTCCAAAGGGAATAAAGTAGTCCAAATAAGTTTCACTTTGCATTTCACATGACTATATTATCAGTTTGCTTGTTCATTGACAATGAACAAATAAATCATCAGAAGTTAGGCTCATTGACGCTATCAGATATATTATCATTAGGTAGTACATGACCTTGTAAAATCAAGAATGGTTCTATGTGCCCACATTTATATGTTTAGAAATTACAAATGGTAACATTTTAAATAGCGACGATTTGCATGTTTACATATCAGAAGCCCTAGTTGTGTTTCTAATCATATAGAGAACAATCTTAATGCTTGCAGTAACCTTTATCTTTGCTGTCATGAAAATACTTTCTTTCTAGTTTTTATATCTAGTTAAAAAAAATATGTGAGTGAAACACCACTCATTCCATAGTTATTCTCATGAGTTCATAGTCTGAAAGACTGACATGGATAATAAGTGCAAGGATTAACTGTGAAATGCCATACTGTCCAGTATTATGACAGTGATAATCTGCACTTCAGAGTCATGATGAAGCTACACTGTCAATATCTTATTAGTGACTCCTTCTCAAGGCTCTGAATAGAACACTGCACATAGACCTAACTATGCTAGTGTTCTTTCTATGAATTCATGCAATGCACTAACACAGGTACCCTTCAACATGTGTTCATGCACATGCCAGCATACACACACACACACACACACACACACACACACACACACACACACACACACACACACACACACACACACACAGACACTTATACACTAACTCACACCCCCTACAGACATACAATTATACACTACTAACTCACCCCTAGACATACACACACACACACACACACACACACACACACACACACACACATAGACACTTATACACTAACTCACACCCCCTACAGACATACAATTATAAACTACTAACTCACCCCTAGACATACACACACACACACACACACACACACACACACACACACACACACACACGCACACACACACGCACACACACACACACGCACACACATGCACTAACTTACACCACCCCACAGACACACACTTGTACACTAACTTACATGCCCCCCACAGACACACACTTATACACTAACTCAACCCCCAGACACACACAGACATACACTCCTCCCACAAACACACATCCAGTCAGCTGCAAACATGCCATGTGTATACAGCTATAGTCATAGACATACATACACACGTGCATGCACACACACACACATGCACACACAGACACACACACATGTGTACATGCACACAAGCACCCGTGGATAGGTTCACTTTACTTACTCTCAGTCTCACTAACATTCTTGATCCTTCCACTGAAGTGAATGGGTAAAGGTCATCAAAAGATGGCATACACAGTTTGTGCTTTGTGCTCCAAATAGTGTGGCAGAGCCATTCTGAGTCACATTACCATGTTATACAAATTCTGGCAATATTTCTAGGGAAAAGCACATAGCTAATTAACAATATTCATGGCATTCAACTGCTACATTTTCATGTAACTTCAACAGTGAGACTGCTGTTTGTGCCACTAGCTATACGTGCAGTAGTGTAGCAGTCTCTGAACTTCTTAGGCATAATGCAGTGTAAAAACCTACAGCTGATACTGTGTTATGCCTTTCTGAGTCCCAGGGGAGTGTCATTTTACTTTACTCATTGTTACATCATTGAATTTATATGCTATAAAACATTGTAATAAATAAATGCATACATATATAAATTAACAAAACATATAAAAACTTTCCCTGGGATTTTATACTTATTTCAAGCTATATAGGTATGAGATTGCTTTGAGTTTGATGGTATGTGTACCTTAACTATAAAGAGGGTTATAGGTGCCTCTAATGTTAGTCTTAAATGTACCTGAACATTAACATTCTTGAAACCATAAGCAGTTTTGTTTATCACAGAAAAATCTCTACATTTGCTACTCAGACTCCTTGCTTAATCTAAACAGAATGGCAACCGGACAACTACCTGCCATGTGTGGTTAGAGTAGAATAGGCACTTGTAAATGACATCACAGTTTCCAAGGAGTCTTCTCTGTAGCAACATATTGTTGAGCGGTTAAGGGATTGCTTGTGAAGCAAGCTATACTGGAAGTTGTACTTTAAATAACAGCTGGAATAGCAAAGCTATTTCCTTTCCACATGTGTATGGTTTTAAAATATGCAAATATTCTTATTAATTGAAACTCATTGGTTCTGAGAAATGATTTTTTGCTATTTTCAAGGATAATGACCTAATTCTTTTTTTACTGCTGTAGCTTACCTGACAGGTAGTCTATTCACTACCCATTGAGTGACCACGGATGGCTTTTTTAGGAAACTGTTTTCAGACTAGTAAACCACTCAAAAAATATTTAAGGGTCTACTACAAGTACTCACATGCTTGTAGCTTGCAACACACGAATATTGTGACATGGTGTAAATGGCAAGTGTCCTATCTCCCTGATCTGACTTGATTATCTAATTATCTTTCCACCCAACTCTAATGAGCTGCATAGCCCTATCAGAGTCCATCTATAATCCTAAAACTCCTAGCTGGGTCCTAACCTTAACTGTAGCACTCCACTCCTGCTCTTTAACCCTAAAATCCCTGATCACTCCCTAAAACTGAAACTCTCCCCCCTTTATTAAAACTAATATCCCAGACTGCTCTCTGGACCTAAAACTCCACTCTCCTCTCCTCCTTAAACCTAAAGTCTCCAGTCTTTCCCTAAACCTAAAACACTCCACACCCCAAAACAAAAGTTCTTAATCATGCCCTAAAACTAAATTTCCACTCCACAAAACTCCCCATCGTGCTCCCTTCACCTAAAACTACCCCTCCCTAAACCTAAATTCCACTCCAAATCACTGCCTGAAATGCTAATTTACATACTTAGTCAAACACCCTCCCTCTTCGCAGCTGCCTACACCCACTTTGTATGAGCTCAGTTACTGTGTTCAGGTGAAGTGTGGAAGTTCCACTGTTTCTGCATACCCGCTGCACCTCATCCAGGCATGTAGCCAAATCTGAGGGTGAGCAGCAGCTCTTGTGAGCTTCAAAACACCTGTGCCCCTTGTTCTGAGACAATAGTATTTGAGTGTCTGGGACTTGGGTTCTTGTAGTATCCCCAGCATTTTATACCTCGCTTTTAAGCATCTCCTAAGTCTCAGTTCTATTTGAGTTCAGTCTTAACCTTTGAAGATTAAGCATTCTAACTTCATTTTATCCCACTCAGAAATGCCTGCAAATTAAACAGAACTTCAATTTTTCTATTCTACTAATATCATTTCATGCTAATATGGAAATGGTTACATTTTTATTTAATTTCTTTAACAGATATTAACACCATTAATACCATCTGCATCATAATGTTTTGCTGAAAGTTCTCCATGTGAAATTATGTATGAGCTCTGGTTTCTTTTACTTATGAATATCCTTTAGTTTCCTCAGTGCTGAGCAAAATGAAGGTAGAAAAAATATGTCCTTACACCTAGGTTTTTGATAAATAAGCATGAATAACTTCAAAGCAAAGAACAATAAATTATTGTCAGCATGAAAGTTAGAAGTTGTCCTCCACATAATTAAGTAATTAAGCACATAATGAATAGTATTATACATGCAAATTTCATTGAGTTATTTTGCAACTAGGTAAAACTACAGAAAAGAAAAATCACTTTCTCATTTTTGCAAATAATAATAATGACAGTAATAACAATAATAATACTAATAGTAGCAAAAATAACAATACAAAAATAATAGTAATTATAAGAATAATAATAGAATGGAGCTCATTAGAACTGCAGATAAGCTATTCAGAGAACAACAATGGTATGTTGCCTATATAACTGTTTTTGATTATGCTTTAGGGGAGAAATCAAAAGTTTATATGTTGTTTAGTTGTTTATTAGTCTACAAACACATTATATAGCAGCACCAAGTAGTCGATAATTATATAACACATGTAATGCAGCACAAAAAAGTTCCACATACAGCACTCATGCCCAATCAGTGATTATTCTCTGTGTGTCAGTCATACCATTAACCGCATGTGCCTAGGGCAGCCATACCTTTTGCCTCACCCAAGCTATGGTACTGATATAATGTATAGATCGCTTTCCCCATCTGCCTTCCCATCTGTATATGCGTGGAACCATTTTCTATATGCATGCAGTCATTGGACAACCTCCACTCCCTGAAACATGAGTGGCAGATTATTTCATATTTCCTGCTTTACTATTACAGTGGCAACTTTACACTCAACATCCTAAAAAAAAAAAAAAAAAAAAAAAAAGGAGAACAAAGTAACTGAAAGGAGGGAGGATCATACAGAGAGAGTAAGGGGATATGGAAACATGAAAAGAGATTGAATCGAATGTTGTTATGTAAAAGTGGTGTGACAGCAAAAAAAAAAGAGTGATTATGAAATAGTTGAACTGAGATATTTGATAGTATGTGTGCTGCAAAGGGGGTGTGTATTCATAATTATTGTGGTGCAGTGCGTTGCGTATAATGACAACTGTATCTTAAATGCTAAAATCAAAAGACAGATAATAAGTACTCTACTTATTTAGCCAGCAAACTTTTGTTTTAATGGGGTGATGTGTTTTATTAATATAGTATAAAAATTATTTTAGCAGAAAAAATAGCAAGTGCCTAATGTCTGATTTCTAGTCCTGACTTCCATGCAAATGATAATATTAAAATAAAGGAAGAACAAATGAAACATATTTTCATTTATGGCTAATTGGGAACTAATTCATTTTTAAACTGACAAGGGACAAGTTTCTTGAACATTTTGTTCACGAAGCACATAATGAAATCCCATTACTTCTTAAAGCACTATGCTAATAGGCGCAAGAGAGAAGTGCCTGATTCAAAACACTTCCATGCTGCAGGTTCTGGCATGATGCATTGAGGTAGAATGAATTTACCTCTTACTGGTCACTGAATGTAGATCACCCAGAGGGAGTTACAGTAATAAACTTTCGACTATGCCATACTATGGCTTTGGCCCTTTCAAAAAGAAAAAAAAAGAAGAGAAAGATGTGACACTGAGATAAGCTACATGCCTTACTGTTGTGAAGTACAATACTTTTGTCTGGCCCCAGCATCCATGGGCAGCTTCTCTTTTTGAGTATCTAGTGGCCTTCATGCTGCACACAATTTATGGTAGCCGGGAGGTGCAGTCCTGCTGATGATTCCCCACACACACCAACGGGCACTCTCTAAACACAATCATCTGTTTGTCATTCCCATTCTAGACCTGGACAAGCATAACCAGCATTTACTCTAAGTAAGACTGAAACACTACTGATTATGCACTGTCAACATTCCTCTAAAACTGGGTGCATATGCAGCCCAGTCATGAATACATCTGGTATATCAGTTAAAGGCATGATGTTCATTAATGATTCAACAAAAGTTAGGCTCAGTAAATGCTGTGTCAAAAATACTCTATTACTTTTTTATTATCCTTTTTTTTCATCTTTGGGAAGAAAATAGGAAACATTTTTTTTTCTTTGGTTTTGATTATCACAAAATGAAAATGTAAATATTCTTAAAACAGTATTCCTCTTATTGACATGTTCATGTTTTAACGGCTTTTGCATGCATAGCATGCCGATACCCTGCTTTGTTGTAACAATGTTCACATATGAATGCCAATGAACATTAATGAAAGAATAATTTATGTAATTCGTTATAAGCTTTAAAAGACAAGGGGCCAAATTCAGGAAGCCTCCGTGTAAGAGTTATAACTCTTACACGGAGGCTGCAGTGAAACTGTGTGATGTCAGCATGTCATGCATATGCATGAGGTGCATGAGGCATGCTGAATCACACTAGCAACTCTTACACGGTCCGTGTAAGAGAGTAGGGGGCGTGTCTGTAGGCTAAGCCCTGCAAGCGGACACGCCCCCGGAAGACTAGAATGGCTGAAAGTAAACAGCCATGGAAATGTGAATAAACACGCTACACAACACATGCCCCGATAGACCATCACTGTATAAAGTGAAGAGATGTTGTAAAATTAAATTAAAACCTTTTTTTTTTTTTTTTTAAACCCCGTAAATGTTTGCTACTGTGTGCGCCCATGTGCGCGGGTGTGCTACTAGCGCAATCCCAGTTAGCAGTCAGTGGAAAAGGATATAAGAACTAAATATGCAAAGTAAGCCAAGAAGTAATAGCTTAGCGGTAGAGTTGCCAGCCTAAGAGTAGGCAGGCGGGGTTCGAGCCCCCACAACAACCTTTTTTTTTTTTTTGTAAATAAGCACGAAAAAGCCCCCTGACAGTATTGTACAAATGTAAATGTATTCCCTTTTGTAAAATGGAATGAAATGGAGCATATATTCCGAAGTAACACAATAATAAAAATAGTCAGAAATGTACTGATAGCTAAGCTGCTGTGAGACGGAGTGCCCGTAGCTGAGTAGTGTTTAAAAAGCTGCAAACTGCGTGCCCGTTGCTAAGCACCGGTTTAACAGGCTGAAACTGTTTGCAACTAGCTGTGCTGAGCTGAACATGTGTGTCACTAGCCAATTAAGGTTTATCCCAGCGCACACCGTTTGCGCGGCGCTCCCACAAGCTAACTGCCAGTGCGCATGCGTTACCTCCGTGCAAACGAGCGCAGACCTGGTTTTAAATGCTTAAAAGTGCTTTTGGCAAGTTTGATTGACAGGTCCTCAACTCATTTCTGTCAGGAAAATCAAAAGTCAGTTGCCAGAGTCGAACCCAGGATACCATGCACTAGAGTCAAGGTACTAAACCACTAAGCCATGACAGCAATACCATGAAATGCAGAAATAGCATATATATGGGATAAAATCCAAAATGGAGCATGAGAAAGCATTTTCAGTGAAGTAGATACAATTCCAAAACGGCCAATCAGAGAAATGTGCGGGAAAAGCGGCATATATAAGCCCCATAGGCGGGAATACACAGCAGAAATGATTGTAGAACAGACCTGCAGTTAGAATGAGTGGAGTAGGTGAGGGACGTTGCTTTCGAGCACAGCGTTGGGGCGTTGAGGAGTCCAGATACATGGTCTGGCTCCTTGTCCATCATCACGAGGCCCAACTCATGCAGGGCCAGGTCTCATGGGGAGCGTATAGGGCAGAGGCATCGGACCAGTTGGCTCGTGATTTGACCAGTGCTACTGGCATTCCACGCACTGGTGAGCAGGTCCGTCACCACCATGCGGACCTGAAGCGACGCAAGGAAGACCAGTTGTCCGAATGGATCCAGGAGGCCCGGGATATGCCCAACGCCCCACTACTGAGTAAGTTACATTTTGCTTATGTATGTAAGGATTTCAACTGGCCGATACCATGGAGATGTGTAGTCCAATATTACTTCTTTCGTATTACAGCTGCAGGTGTCCGCTCTGTGAATCGCGAGATGTATGGCCGTAGGCTGGTGCGGCTGCGCCACCATGCAGGTTAGTAACCCCACCCATTACTTGTAAATAAATATTGTACTGTAGCATGTATCAGAACACTGCAGTGTATTGATTAAAAGTAATATAATGTGCAAGCAGGAATTGTAAGTCTGCAGGTATGGCTGCAACAAGTTCATCAGTATGCAAGTGTAACTGGAAATATAATTGATAGAATTAAACAGTGCTGTAATACAGATGTCCCACCATGAATTAAATACAGTGTAACCTGCAGTAGTCCCAAGAGTACAGCTTTAGAATCTGAGGTAGTCATATGTGAGATATATCCCTGTTGAAATGCTGAATCATGACAGAAGTGAGGCTGTTGGAAAGTGTTTGAATCACCACCAGTCTAACATGTGAACAAAGCCTAGAAGTAGCAACCTGAACTGTGAAGTTGCAGGATGTGTGAGAGTGACAGAAAGGGTCATGTATGAATAAATAAAGTAGTAATAACCCCTGAATATAGTAGCCCCAGTGTGTTTCTACAGAACTAAATGCATGTGGGAAGTACAACTTAATATCCCAAACTGATTTCAGTGTGTCAGAATCTGGAATGTCTAGGCCAAATGCTGTATATGGTGATCACAGTAAACAATTTGCAGATAGAATGAATGATTATCTGACAGACTAAACAGCCATAGTTGTCCCCTGTCCTGTCATCAAAGTGTAGCAGGATGATGTATCTGATAAAATTCAAAATAAGTAGGATAGTGATGTATTTGTAACAGGTGTAGCTTGACAATCAAATAAAATTTATTTTGAAACATCAGCCTCAACTTAATTGTGTACCTTATACAAATGTAAATCAATGTGTAACATATGAATGTGTCATCACTTTCTATCTCCGCCCAACCCTATAATTCCATATAACAACACCCACTAAATAATGGTATGTGAACATTTCATTAATCATGGACATTTGTCCGTTTCAAAAATATATGCATGTCTGTTCGTGCATGTGCCCTGTTCATACCTGCAAATCTGATGGCCTGTTGCCATTAATCAACCCTGCATGTTGTTTGACTGTGTATTTCTGTTCAAATAATGCATGTGATATTGATATGCCCCTTGTCCAATGGTGTTAATATCTGGGTGTTTGTTTGATGGGAATACCAATGCATGCTGTTACAACTAATCTGAATGGAATAAAATGCCACTAACCCAAACTAACATAACAACTCACAAACCTAGAACGCTTGGGAAGGCGGGTCCCAGCGGACCCACCTCTCCCACCTCAGCTGGCCTGCACCTGGCACTAGTGCCCAGGCGGACCCCCTCCGGTGGCCCTGTGCCACCTTCGGTGGAAGCGCTGCAGGGGATGGGGCCGTCCCCTCTGCAAGTGTGGCCGGAGGGGTTCGTCCACTCACCCTCCAGCGGTGTCCGGTCTGTGGTGCGAAGGGAGATCCAAGACACTGTACTTGGGCCCCACGCCAGCTTGAGGCTCGTGTGACACAGCTAACGGCCCCGGCCGTTGCCCGCCACACAGCCCCAGCACAGCCCGTCCTGGGCTGTGAAGGAACAGTGGCAACTGCCTATGGGTGGGGATATCAGTTCCAGTGTTGCCATCTGTGGGCTCATGCATCTTGGAAATCCCAACCTCCGTCCCGTCAATTGTGTAACCCCCACGTGTGTCATACACCGCCCTGTATGCGTCTTGTCTGTCTTGTCTGTTAACGTACCCAACCTACCTCCCCAGCTATACCGACTTCCTTCACCTGACATACCACTCTCACCTGAAAAAAAAAGGGCACTCTGTACCCACAAAAAATTACGCCCATACATAGCTGTCCATGTCGCACACATGTCTGCTTGACATTGAAACAGTTAATTACAATTGGCTCTACAACAAATATTAATGTTGTCCTGACACCTCTCTCAGGGGTGAAAGGTTTCCAATGTCTCACCAAAATACATGGAAATGCACAGCTGTTGCTGCCAAAGACATGGGCATCTATGGGCCTTACCTATATCCCTCCTGCAAATCCCACGCTTGTTTCCCTACTGTCTTACCCTCTTTGTGACCCCTTTTTCACCACTTTCCTGTCACCCCTTTTTCTTTTCATTCAAAGAAATTAGTGCAGGTGTAAGTGTTAGCGGAGCACACCGCCAGTGCGCAGGCGTGAGCTCAGCAAGCGAGCAGACCTGGTTTAAAGTGCTTAAAAGTGCCTTTATGGCACTTTGATTGACAGGTCCTGTACTCAGTTTGAAAGTTTGCTAAGAAAAATAAGTTCCCACTGTCAGTCTCGAACCCAGGACCTTGGTAACATTTGTCTGTATGACCTACCACTAAGCCATGCCTGCTTTACAAGAACACAGTGCTAAAATAAATATAACATGTAATAGTAGGAATCAGTATAAAGGCAATATAGGAGATGTACTATCCAAAGCATGTCAGGTAGAGTTTTAATGGCCAAATTACTGGATTCCCATACTAGTTCAGTGTGAACAGAAACAGCCCTGCTACCTGTTAGCTTGTACATAATAACGTAAGGTAATGTACATATGTGAAGGTATGTATATCTACACATACATATATATAAATATATATTAATACATATGAAATATAGTCGTAGGTCTCAGTAGCCATACACACTCACTACAGGAAACAGTGAACATAATTGCAGCAACCTGAATCTGCAACACAGCCTGACCCCTGTGTGACCTACTTACCCTTCTAACTGCTTAAAGGTGGCCTCAGCACTTTGATTGACAGGTCCTGTACTTTTGAAAGTTTGCAAAGTAAAAAAAATTCCCACTGTCAGTCTCGAACCCAGGACCTTGGTAACATTAGTCTGTATGACCTACCACTAAGCCATGCCGGCTTCACAAGAACACAGTGCTAAAATAAATATAACATGTAATAGTAGGAATCAGTATAAAGGCAATATAGGAGATGTACTATCCAAAGCATGTCAGGTAGAGTTTTAATGGCCAAATTACTGGATTCCCATACTAGTTCAGTGTGAAAAGAAACAGCCCTGCTACCTGTTAGCTTGTACATAGTAACGTAAGGTAATGTACATATGTGAAGGTATGTATATCTACACATACATATATATAAATATATATTAATACATATGAAATATAGTTGTAGGTCTCAGTAGCCATACACACTCACTACAGGAAACAGTGAAGATATATGCAGCAACCAGAATCTGCAACACAGCCTGGCTCCTGTGAGACCTACTAAGCCCTTTAACTGCTTAAAGGTGCCTCCAGCACTTTGATTGATAGGCCCTATACTCAACTCAAAAGCAGAATATGAGCATACTAGTAGGCCCTACCACAAGACCATTGTAACACTAGTCTGTATGACCTACCACTAAGCCATGACTCTCATACAGGAATATAGTGCTAAATAAGTGGAACATGTAATAGTAGGAATGAAGATAAAGGCAATATAGTATGTCTACTACCCAAAGCATGTCATGCAGACTTTTATTGTCCCAATTACTGGATTCCCATACTAGTGTAGTGTTAACAGAAACAGCCCTGCTAATTGTTAGCTTGTACCCAATAATGTCAGCTAATGTACATATATGAAAGTATGTATATGTACACAGATATATATATATTTATATAGCAATACATATGACATATAGTTGTAGGTGTCAGTATGCATACACACTCACTACAGGAACAGGCAAGATAAATGCAGCAACCTGAATCTACAACACAGCATGAAGCATGGTAGATGTACTAACCTTCACACTCACAAAACACTGTCAACAGCATACCAGCATGGTCCACGCCCTACAATCTGAAAGGGCAACGCCTATCTCACATACCCTTTTATAGCAGTGTCCTGAAATCACAGTGAGACATGCAATCAGTACACACCCAGCTGCATGCAATTAGCAAATGCTGCCTTACAATTGGTGCAGAGGCCATCACATGGACCTATGCAGATACCTACAAAAGCATTGAGTTTCCACACTACACTCACGCAATACATTCATTGCACAAACACTACGGATAAAGAGAGAGAGAGACAGAGAAAACAACCAAACAACCAAACAAATATTAGGACTGCCAGCAGCAAAATCAGCAGCAAGCAGCAAGGAGCAAGCAGCAAGCAGCACCACTGGTACAGCAACAGCTGCCACAAACACAGGTAATGCAAAGTAGCAGGTTAATCCTGTGTATACTGTGACACCTCCAAATGTATCATAGTTCACTATCTATAGGTATGTCCATGAGATAGGTTGTGTGTACATAGTCATGAAATATAAACATATGTAATATTGTTGTACATGTGGGCCATAACTAACACTTCCATAGCTTAGAACACAAGGCCAGTTGTGCATATGATGCAGTAGTTCCCAGGGTCAGTAGAGGTTCCTCCTCATTGGTGTGGGACCACTGTGTATGTATGGCACTGTTCAGGTACATATCCTGTAGTATGGCCAGGGATTAATATCAGTCTGTCATGTGGTGCTATGTCCTCCAGGGGTGAATGTAGCACACATCCAGGGATACCATTTCGTAACAGTGATGATATGTGTTCTGCAATGATGAGGGTGGCTCTCACCTGGACATGTGAGAGGATAGGGAGGTTACAGTCATCTGGGATAACTAATAACACGTGTGTAGGACAATGGGGGTACCTGCACCTAAACTGTCTGCAACAATGTTGCCAATATCTGTGCATTTGGTGAATGTGAAGCATCTTAACACTGCAGACAACAGATGCCTTCCCATCCTGTGAATCTGCCCTGTGCTGCAGTAGCCTCCTACTATTGTTATACAATATGCCTGTATCTGTAGTCCACTGGACAGGATTAATAAGTGGTGTGCAGTTGTTCTGGGTTAGATAACTGTGTGCACAGTACATGCAGTATGTGGGATGTCTGTGGTAAGCATATGCAAAGGTGCTGGCGGTGTGTGTTGTGGCTTCCACTGGCCCAGTGGGCTGCATGGATAGCATCACTGTCATAACTACTGAATAACTGTGTAATAACATGCATACATAGCAAGGTAGTGTACTGTGCTTGTGGTGTTGTTCGGATATGTATATCCAGGCTGAGTAATGTGTGTCCACATCACAGGGTTGGATGGCAGCACGCATCCAGTACGTATGGATGAACACCCAGAATGTGTCAGACGTGTCACCTGTGCAGACGTATCTGGCCATTACCTGTGCATCCCCCACAACACACACACATGCAACATATGGCAGAAGTACTATAGCAGTACACACATGTTCATAGGTTCATACTAGGCTATCTGCCCGAGGGCATTTACAAGCCTAGCCCATCATTTTGTGGCTTACGCCACCCCTTTAGTATGGGGAACCATACCTATTATTTTGCTGTGCCTCTGTCGAGCAGTGACACTGAGGTAATCCCTGGGGTATATCTGCGATCTCCCATCCATTGGTCAAGATTTCTCTTGAACAAGGCCAGCGAGGTGCTCTGCCTCACATATACCGTGATTTTGTTCCACAGCATAGGGAGTCTTTGGGTGATGAATCTATCCCTCCAGCATGTCCTATTAATAGCCGTGTCGAGGTTTAAGTCTCCCGCCCTTGTGGCTCTGATGGATCTAGATTTTTTTGAGGTGAAGCATATTCATCAAATCTGGGTTTGACATGGCCTTGTATGTTAGGCAAAGGTCACCTCTGAGCAAGCGGTAAGCGACTGAATAGAACATACATGGACATGCTGGAGGGGCATATTCCTAACCGAGAGGCTCCCTTCACTCTGTAATGAGCTCGAACAGTTGAGAATGAAAAGTTCATAGGTTCATACTAGGCTATTTGCCCTAGGGCATTGGTAAGCCTAGTAGAATGTGTTTGTCTTTTGCCACACAATCACAAGTTATGCTGATATGCCCTTGTCCGACTTTAGTATACTGTGCCTCTGTCTAACAGTGACATAGAAGTGATACCTGGGGTACAACTATGATCTCCATCCACTCATCCAGATTCCTATGGAAGAGAGTCAGTGAGGGACTCTGCCTAACCAGTAGTGTGAACTCATTACAGAGTGAAGGGAGCCTCTCGGTTAGGAATATGCCCCTCCAGCATGTCCATGTATGTCAGTGCTGAGGTCCAGCTCTCCTGAGCATGTGGCTGTATGGGACGATTGCCTGAGGTGCATCACGTTCATTACTGCTAGGTAGGACATGGCTGTATATGGCACGCACAGATTGCCTCTGAACAGGCAGTATGCCACTGAGTCCAGCTGGATTCACTTTACCTGGGCAGCATATGACATCTGTGTGAGCCATTGCATCCCCTTGATGATGTACTGTTGTCCTGTACCAGTTGCTGTAGGTGTCTGGTTAGGTACATCCCAAAAGGTGCATTGTACGCAATTATAGGCCTGATGATGGATGAGTACAGAGGCACAATGACCTCCCCTGCCATACATGTGAATCAGTCATGATTAGCTGGGCTATATAACATGTCTGTCAATCCACGTTGGCCATGTGGTAGACAAATGACAGACCGCTACCATGTTTCTTCCCCAGGTCCCCAACTACGTCTTCTGTACTCAATGGCCTAACACCTATGTTGTACTGTGCCACCAATGTGGAGGCGTGGGAATCTGCATTGAATACTGATACTCCCCCTCCCTTGTTCAAGTGTTGGGGCTGACAAGAATGGTAACAGCTATAACGTGGTAGTACTGGTGTGCTCCTGTGAAACCTGAAACAGGTTCATGTTACTGCACAGATATCGATGTCCAGAATGCTAGGTAGGGTTTTGAGTGCGTGCATCCTTGGGTCTAGACGTCCAGTGTTGAGTAGTATCACTCTTACTTCCTCATCCTTTGTGATACAAATGGATGTGGGTTTGCCTTATGAGCCTTGCCTAATACAGGCACTATGGGTGTAGCAGGAGGCTCCGCCAAATGTCAATAGGACTGTGGTGACAGGTGCAAGCTGTCCCTAGCAAAGCATACCACCCCAAGATGGCAGGCATTGGCACACCTGTGAATGACACCAGTATGTCAGTCAATTGTTGGAAGGGATCATCATGCCTTGATATTGTGGCATCGTTCTAGGTAAGGGTAGGATGCTACTCAAGGTCAGGGTCAAACTGTCTCGGGCTACGTGCTCAGAGAGCTCTGTAATGTCTCATGTCATGTAGTCCAGGGAGGAATGTGTCAGGCCATTCACAGCAGCATGGACATTGACTGAGTCATACCTGTACCTGCCTTGGGGTTACCTGCGTGTTTGTGTTATGTGGCAGGTCATAGTGCCTGACAGGCTGCACACCATGACCCTCACCTCGTTAAGCCTGGTGAATGTGATGTGAGTGTGCCTGATGATAGAGGCACCTAGTACAGGTGTATGAGGTGTGTTGTTAACTGTTAATGGCTGTGAGTGTTCAGCACATTGGCTTTGTGTGATATGTGTTGCACATGTTCGTTTATGTGGTAGTGGTTGCCTGGATGTCTGCTTAGGAGGTCTCTGCTGCATAGGCAGAGCTGTGGTCTGAGCCTACAAGTATGATCATGTGTGATCATGTGTTAGGTCCGCTGTTGTGGTAGGTCCACGTGAGACTGGAAGTGTAGTGAGTGATCCCCTTTGCCACGTGACTGGTTATGGCGGTATTGAGTAGACAGAGCCTAGCCTCCAGTCTGGTATATGGTTGCATCACTCACATGAGTTTGAATTTGTTGTTAGGAGGAGGGTTGTCTGTGTACATGCATCTGTTCTAACATTGTCTCTGGAGTACCACACTCACCAGCTGGACTGGGGAGGGAACTGACAACTGACCTCTGAACATGCTAGAATACTATTGTGAACTCTGTAATCACTAATGATTGAAAACAAGGTCCAGTGGGGAGTGAGGGTGTACTGACATTACCTACAACTGCTGACTGATATAAAAGTGTCAGTGAGCAAATGCCAGGTAACCTAAGTGCAATGTGTCACAATGAAGTAAATGCAACAATGACAAGCAGTCACTTGCTGTCATGTGTAACATGGAAGTATGTACAGTAAGCAATGCAGATAACAGTAGTGAGTCACAGATGTGTTGAGAAGATGTGTACTATGTGGAAGTAGCATACCAGTGAAATAACAAGCTAACAGATAACAAGCATATAAACAAAGGTAGATCCAGGAGGCCTGGATGTAGTGTTTGCTACAACAAACAAGGTGTAGCAATGTCAGTAAGATACAGCTCAGATATGCAGGCACTATAAACCTGAAACCAGATGTCCCCAGCTATGAATGGCAGAGTACAGCCTATTGTCACACATGAGTGCAGACCACAAACCTCGTTAATGTTAAATAACTGGCCTGAAGGCCAACTGCCCATACCAGAAGTAATACACTTGTACACTGGGCCCACAATCAGCAGTTCCCAACTTCAATGGATGAAAGATATGTGTCCTGCCACCACAGTGCTTGCCACCAACCTCCCTAATGTAAAACAACTGGGCTGAAGGCCAAGTACTTAGTACAAATGACATAGAATGATAGCTACACTGTAATCAGGTTTTAACCAATCAGTAATAAGTAGAAGTTAACACTCCCTGTATAGAATGTGTACCATGTATTGTTGAGATACTATGCTGATAACCTGTTTGTGTACCTTTCCAGATAGACATGGCACCAAAAAGGAATCCTGCCTACTCTGCTGCAGAGGATGACGTGATCCACCACAGCCTGGTGCGTGACTATGCCATCCTGTTCTCACGCACCACCCAGAATCAGCAGGAGAGGTCTGCACTGTGGCAAAACCTTGTTAGCAGGATAAATTATGTTGGCATGCATGATAGGACATATGAGCAGGTGAGACATCACTGCAGTGATTTGATAAGAAATGTCCGCCAGCGTGCTGCAGATATCCGCAGGCAACAGGTTGCCACAGGTGAGGGGGTGGCCACACATCCCCCAGGGGCTACTGCTAAGTGTTGTGGATCCAGCCCCAGAACAACAGCAACAATCATGCATCCTGATGGAGGTTGGATCCACACAGCAGCAAGACAGCGAGCGTGCAGGTAAGATGCCATATTCATTTATTGTTATTACTTTTACATTTGTTGACCCAGATAGTCTAGCTGGATATAAGTTCATTTTCAGTAGAGGCCTGTGGAGAAAAGCTCCACACATAATGTAATAAAGGCAGACAGACAAGTTGTCAATACAGACAGCCAACATAATACAATTGTACACCAGCCTGTTAATTAAATCAACATACATGTAAGGAAGTCAAACAGTTTAGAGTCATACACAATGTACCATTGGTTTCAAAGCAATCCTACCTAAAGCATAATGGTTATGCAATAAGGCAAAAGCCATATACATAATAGTTAGGGCTCAGAAGGGTAGAGAAGTAGAAGGAGTATGACAGATACAATGATATGGAAGAGGCAGGAGTCAAGAAGGGAAGTGAGGAAAAGAAGGAAGACAGTCAAGAGGAGGTGGGAGGGATGGGAGAAGTAGGTCAGAGCATAGAAGGACATCAAGGTGAAAGAAACAGGGTAGAAGCTAGTTTCTATGCACAATGAGGGGTTAAATGTGAAGAGAGGGTAGGGAGAGGGACGTTAGCCTGGACTCCAAGAAGAACAAAGCCAGTGGTTTTGGAAGTACAGTTTGAGTTGATGTTTGAAGAGAGGTAAGGGTGAGATTAGAGTTAACTCCTGGTATGTACATATGACTGTTCTGTACGCTGTTACTTCATGCACGCATAAGGTGTGCATGTGGTATGTATCTGTCATCATGATATATATACAGACATGATGTGCAGCTGATGTGTATAAGGGAACTAGTGTACTACTGTACTGTATCATGTGCAAAACGAATGGCACACATGTGCCCACTGACATTACTCTCTTCACACTTCCAGGTCCCTCCCATCTAGCAATGAGGCAGGCCATACATGCTGGTGAGTCTTTTTAACATTATCTGTAAAACAATTTATAAAACTAGGAAGAGTAGTGTAACTCTGTAGTAGACATGCTGGTGACTGTGTTCACAATAACTGTAGTTGACAGGTAGTAAATTGAGTAGTGTAACACGGTACTGATGTGTGTGTTTACTGTGGGTGTGCATGTGTGCAAGTGTGCCTGTGCCCAAGTGTGCATGTGTGTTAGTGTCCATGAGTGCATGTGTCCATTTCTGAATGTGTGCATTAGTATTGAAGTGCATCTCTTTCAAATATGTATTGAGACTGTAATCTGTGTTCCATGTTTTGCTCCGTAGGTTCTGGTGCTGCTCTGGTGACCTGCAGCAGGGAACCTGAATCTTGTGCCCCAGGTACTGATGATGATGAAATGTCTGTAATGGTGCAGGAAGGTGTGTCTGGGTCCGCCATTGGTCAGCCAATTGACAGTACACAGCTTTCAACCCCGTCAATGCGCATGCAGTCATCCTGCCGTTACATCCTTTGTCACCATTGTCCCTAGGTGATGGACAGTCAGCAGTGGGCATAGATCAGGGTAATGTGGTACCTGTGGTACATGCATCCTCACAAGGCAGCCATGTGCAGAGGCCTCCAATGGTACCACGCAGACAGTCGCCCATGGGTTCTCGTGGGGCATCCGTGGCGTACTGCCTCTGGCCGACGTGCCCAAGGAGGTATGTCAACCTCCACTATGTTTAGAACTGTCATGCAGGCACAGGCACGTATGGAAAGGTACACCAGACAGGGTCTGAGGGACCTGAGAGCATGTCGCATAGCCATGACAGACGGCATGCGTGATGTTGCGAATGCTATCCGTAACTTCACAGATGTCGTTGACAGACGTTGTGGGGGCATAGAACAGCTGCTCCACAACCAGATGTCCATGGGCCAGGGCGATGGTGTGCGTTTGCGACGTCGGCGTGGCCGTATGCCAGCAAGAGCACCAGCTGGCAGTGGCCGGACGACAACGGGCCCACTCGCGCCTCAAGTGCCAGCACCAGCCCCAGCAATGCTGGGTCTGTGCTGTCATCCAGACGCCCCAGGAGACCACGTGCACGTGGCTCTGGACAGTCCCAACAGGGAACTGTGTCCAGTCAACACACCCCTGCTTCCGATGACAGTACCCAGTCTGGGTTAGTACGGATACGCCCGTAGCACCCCTGCCAGGCACAGGTACCGTGTCCGTGCCCACAGACACTGATCTGGATGACCTGACAGGTGCAGTCTGTGGCTGTCCACAAAACCCTGTACATGGCAGCCATTATGTGGGACTGTGTGCATGCTTACACACATGCAGAAACCTAACACCTAGGGCAAACACATACACACACACACTGCACCAACAACGGTCCACCCTGTACTGCTGCCCCTCACAAACACACATACACACACATGTCAATTGGTGTTACCAGTGGCCGGCTTGGGCATACCTAACCCACACCCTGTGCATATGATGACACTGTGCCACCTCCTGCATACTACAACATCGGTGCAGGTAAAGGTAAACACGTTGCTGATGCACAGGGTGACTACATAGATGTGTATAAGTAGTAACATGTTGGTAACTGTTGACTGTTGCAGTATAAATGTGTGTATATCCCAGCAGTCCTGCTGCAGTAACTGTATGAATGTCCTCAATTGTTATCTGCACCCATACTACTTAACAAAGTGTACCAGCTGCACACCATCACATGCTAACATTGACTATGGCAATGCGCATCTTGTGCTGTTATGTAGATTCAGCTACATGTATCTGTTCTGTCACACATGCATTTATACACACCCTGCTACCCACACACATGCACACGCTCACCTGCCATTCCCATTATTTATCACCCTACATGAGTAGCTGTTGATACATGACAGGTACACATTTCAGAAGTGCACTATGTTGTTTACTACTGGCATCCCCTTCTCTACCTGTACTCACAGGGTGCAGGCAACCTCATCAGTTGGAAGATGTAATGTGCATCAGGTACTGTAGTACCCTGATTGCCACAGCAAACATGTTTCCCATATGGAAATGCACACACAGACACATCCCACATCTACACACTTGCCACATTCAGGCTTCAGAACACTATCTAGGTATATTCGGGTACATGTGCGTGTTACAGTAGCATGTAACACTATACTGAGTACTGGCAGTTAGTTGTCTGTTGTCATGTTGTCTGTATAGAATAAAAGAATTGTTTGATTATCCTACTCTGTTTTGTGGACATTACTTGAAGAAGTGTTACCTTACATGTGTTATCAGTACCACCACCTTCTGTTTTGTAGTTTTGTTTGTATAGGGTGCTATCAACATCACTGCTTGTTAAGGGTAATGACCACCCTGCAGTGCATAGCCCCATGTGGCAAAAGCCACATCCCACCCCATCATTGTGCACACACACTAACCCCACCAACAGTAAAACACATACTTTCCATTTGCAAGATTCAAACCCATACCTAACTGTGCAATGACAGTAGAAACAGACACATTAGCAGAGTGTGCTATTTGCAGTAGCTGGAGAAATCTTTACTAATGCTGTACTTAGAGAGTGCTGACATCATCTGTGTGTAGGAGGAGGGATGTGCACCCTGTAGTGTGTTCTCCCAGTTGGCAAAAGGCAGTTAACCCTCCCAGCATAGTGCACACACATAAACCACACCCCTACATTCCCTTTGCAGGATTCAAACCCCTACCTAACTACGTTATGACACTGAAGAAAGATGCATTAGCAGAGCGTGCTATGCAAATTACTGGAGGACTTTACTACAGGTGATATAGTTATACAATCCTGACATCATCAGTGTTTCAAAAGGGGGATCTGCATCCTGTACGATACTGCCACGGTTGCTAATAGGGACATTTCCCACACACACACATCGATGTGTTGGAGGTTTGCATATGTGGGGGATCCAGAACTCCAGTATGATTAGTATATGGTTTGATTGCAACAATGAGGGATATACTCCCAGTGGTGAGCAGTTTGTACTCATGTTTGTAAAGATCAGCTCTAGTATATCTGCCCCTCTTGTGGGAAGGTTGGTTACCTGTTCCATAGCCAAAGAATGTCTGATCAATGGGAACCTTAGAGCTTGGGTATTGTGGCTTGTGTAATGTTCACAGTCTATGTTTGGGTAGCTGGCATCACCCAGTATGATGGTGTTTGCAGAGTAATCTAAACTCTCCTGTGTCAGCATGAAGGCTGTGTGGGAGTCCTGAGTTTGAGAGGGTGCTGTAAGAGCTCCTCTGTGTCTCTTTCCATGTGGTCCAGGGAGGAACGTCCCAACAGGTAGCTGACTGTGACCCTCCCCTTGCACTGTCTGGAGGCGCACGTCTGTCAACAGCTCATGTCAAGCAAGTGCACACCCCTCATAAATGATGTGGAAACCTTCAAAGGCCCAAGGCCTGTTGAAAATATGGACCAGACTGCAGATACCTGTATAGAGGCATTCTGTGGACACATTCAGGAATGCATGGCTCATGAAGCCACATATGAAAGCATGACCCAATTCTCCAAAGGCAGATGTCCTGGGCGCCGGACACCAGCCATAAACACACTATACAATAGAAGGATGACGCCACTACATGATACAACAACCTCCCAAAATGTGAAGGCACCACCGATGAGTATTGGAAGACAACTACAGGCACCCATATGATTGTCTAAGGCCATCTTTGAGAGAGGATTCCACAAGCCACTGAGGATAATCACATGGCTGCCTGTAGTTATGTTAGTAACCTGGGTGGTACTACCCAGATATGCTCAGAGGTAATCCAATATGTCACACAAAATATAAAACACACAGACATTGCCATCATCCTAGTGGACAGGTTCAATGCTGCCTTCTCTCCCCACCACACCAAAAGGGAAAATATGTCTCGCAGCACAGTGCTTCCCCCCCTGACATCACAGATGCTCAGGTAAGAGATGCCCTTCCCAAAGCAATAAATACTGCATCAATGGGACCAGACAGTGTCCCAGGCTGTGTCCTACATGAACCACAAGAAGAGCTACACCCAGACATAACACCACTGTTCAATCCCAGCCTTAATACACAATATGTGGCCAGAGAGTGGCATACAGCAACAGTGGTCCCTCAACATGCAGGTGGTGCCGTCACGGATCCTGGACACTACCCCCGGCATATGTCTGACTAGCTTTGTCTGCAAAGCTATGGCAAGGATCATCATGAACCTCACATATCTAGATATTGTGGACCTACAGACATGTCACCATACACAGTTTGGCTTTGTCAATGGCAAATCCTGCCTATCAAACCTGTTTGCTTTCTTTGAAACAGTCACCAAGGCCACTGTCAAGGGGTAGGAGGTCCAAACAGCCTACCTGGACCTTGCATAAGCCTTGGATACAATACCCCACTTGTGCATTCTAGGGAAGCTCACCAGTGTACATATTAACCCCTATGTCACTATGGGTATTGCACAGTGGCTCAAGGGCAGAACACACATGGTAGAATTGCTGGAGCCATGTCAGCCTCCAACCTGGTACAAGTGGTGTCCCACAAGGCACAGCCCTAGGAGCTGTCATGTTCATTATATATTTGTCATAGGTACAGGCCAACATGGAAGTACTGTGGCTCAGCAAGTCGCAGGTGACTGCAGACCAAACACCATAATCAACTCAACAGCTAACACACGCATCCTCCAAATGGGACTCTTGCAAACACACGACTTGTGCCACAGCCATGGCCTCAACGTGAATGACAGAAAGAGTATAGTCATCACCTTTGTCAAACACTAAGTGACCACAATGTACCACATATGTGTTAATCCAGTAAGTGCAGACCAAGGAATTATGGACCTTGGGGTACGCAGGTTGATAGCATTCTACCATTTGACAACAACATGGACAAAGTGGTTAGGTAAGCATGTTATATGGGCCATATCATCATGGGATCCACATGTAGGCCAGGGGAGGACATTGTGTCCCTTTACTCATCCCTCATCATGCCCATAATTGACTATGATGAACCTGTCGGCATGCACCTTACCAGACACCTGCAGCAACTGGAGCTACCACATATGTACCTCGACAAGGGGATCAAAGTGCTCAAACAGATGCCACATACTGACTGGTTAAAGTAGCAGCAGCTCTACTCAGTGACATACTGCCTCTTCATAGGCAATCTGTGCCTGACATAGAAGGCCAGGTCATACCCGCACGTAATGGCCATGCTGCATCTCAGAATATCCAGATCCCACCAGGATACACGCTGGAAATACTGGAACCTCAGGAGTGATATACATAGGACATGGTGGAGGGGCACATTCACAACTCACAGGCTCCCTTCATTCCTGATTATTATCCCAATAGAGGTTAGGTGGACTGACTCAGTGACTATCTTCAAGAGCGATATTAATGACTGGATGTGACATTGTAGGGTTACCCTGGGTATCACTTACGTGTCACTGTGAGAAAGAGGCACAGTATACTAACCTTGGAAAAGGGCATAGCAAGACAGATTCACAATGCATGTTGAAAGGCACGCACATTCTGGCTAGGTGGATACATGCCCTGGGCAGATATCCCTGTACGAACCTATGGACCTATGTCTCTTTTTCACCATTGGCCCTATGTGCTGTCAATCACCAATGTGATCTCAATACTCCGGTAGCATGTGCAAAGGTCAGTTGTCAGTCACCTCTATGGTACAGTTGTGGAATATGTGTGTCATGTAGTAATGTCACAGCTGCCACATGTACACAGTCAACCCTATCCCCTACCCATTGATGTACATCACATGTATGAGATGGAAACACATGGCCAAATTGTAACAACAACATACAAGTCAGTCAGATGCATGGACACATATGACTCAGTCATTGTCCATGCCACCACAGCTGATGTGGGATGTCGCTCACTGGTATACATGATAGGGAACATGGAAGGGATCACTGAGCAAGTGACACAGGCTGGTAGACCCCTGACCTTGGTTGGCATCAGACCCTCACCAGGGATTCCGACAAATTACTGAATGCTAATGAATAAGTGTAGCTACAACACCCTAGCTGAATGGTTCTTAGCATGCAGTCACTGCATTGCTATGGAATACTGTCTTACCACTCCCACAACAGGTGAGAACATGCAGCTCCTGTACATCAACAACATGTAGACTTTATGCCCCTAACCAGGTGTGCATCCCTCACTACTAGGCTGATAGCATCTACATCTCACACTGTATATACACATCCCACATGCAGCATCTTCACAGAAGACCACGGTCATAATGTTACCCTGTGCAAATACCATGTATTCACGTGGCAGGCATCACACATGGTAACTATTGAAAGTCACAGGTACATATGTGTATTTGGCACACACATACATCATGTGTTCATTGCCATAACCGGTGTAATCAATGTCATGCATTATTGTGAGGGACAACCCACACACATGGGCATTCTGTGTGTGCACAACACACATGGCATGTCTGTAATCAAAAGCCATACATAATTGTGATATCGTTTAGAAAGGGGTATGTGCATCCTGTAGTGTGTTTTCCCAGTTGCCAAAAGGGATATATCAATCATACGCACTTACCCCCCTTCACACACACTTGCCACCTGCTGGATTCAAACCCCTACCTAACTATGTTAAGATGCTAGAGACGGACGCATTAGCACAGCGCTATTCGCATTACTGGGGGATTTCCTTTCCCCTGATATACTTATAGGGTGCTGACATCATCAGAGTTTAGAAAGTGGAATGATCATCCTCTGGTGTGTTTTCCCAGTTGCCAAAAGGGTTTCTTTCATACACACTTACACCCCTTCACACACACTTGCCACCTGCTGGATTCAACCCCCTACCTAACTATGTTATGACACTAAAGACGGACGCATTAGCGCAGCGCGCTATTCGCATTACTGTGGGATTTCTTTTCCCCTGATATACTTATAGGGTGCTGACATCATCAGAGTTTAGAAAGTGGAATGATCATCCTCTGGTGTGTTTTCCCAGTTGCCAAAAGGGATGTTTCTTTTATACACACTTACACCCCTTCACACACACTTGATATCTGCTGGATTCAAACCCCTACTTAACTATGTTATGACACTAGAGACGGACGCATTAGCACAGCGTGCTATTCGCATTATTGGGGGATTTTCTTTCCCCTGATATACTTATAGGGTGCTGACATCATCAGAGTTTAGAAAGTGGAATGATCATCCTCTGGTGTGTTTTCCCAGTTGCCAAAAGGGATGTTTCTTTCATACACACACACACTTAACCCCCTTCACACACACTTGGCACCTGCTGGATTCAAACCCCTCCCGAACTATGTTATGACACTACAGACGGACGCATTAGCACGGCGCGCTATTCGGATTACTGAGAGAATCCTTTTCTCCAATATACTTATAGGGTGCTGAAATCATCAGAGTCTAGAAAGTGGAATGATCATCCTCTGGTGTGTTTTCCCAGTTGCCAAAAGGGATGTTTCTTTCATACCCACTTATACACACACTTACCCCCCCTTCACACACACTTGCCACCTGCTGGATTCAAACCCCTACCTAACTATGTTATGACACTACAGACGGACGCATTAGCACGGCACGCTACTCGGATTACTGAGAGAATCTTTTTCTCCAATATACTTATAGGGTGCTGACATCATCAGAGTCTAGAAAGTGGAATGATCATCCTCTGGTGTGTTTTCCCAGTTGCCAAAAGGGATGTTTCTTTCATACACACACACTTACCCCCCTTCACACACACTTGCCACCTACTGGATTCAAACCCCTACTTAACTATGTTATGACACTACAGACAGACGCATTAGCGCAGCGCGCTATTCGGATTACCAAGAGAATCCTTTTCTCCAATATACTTATAGGGTGCTTACATGATCAGTGTCTAGAAAGGGGGATGAGCATCCTCTGGTGTGTTTTCACATTTGCTAGGGGTAACATTTGGACCAAGTGTGTGAGCATGCCCAGTTCAGCCTTCCCATGGCATGTTGTGTGAAAGATGTCTCATTTATCTAAGTGTGTGAGCATGCCCAGTGTGGGCTTTACATATGTTGAACTCTGCAGCCCATCACATTTGTGGATGAGTGTGACCTTCAACAAATACCTCCAGTTTATGGCTGTGTGTTCTGTGCCATGTTGTGTAGTTACTGTCCGAATGCTTTTTGTGTGAACAAAACAGGGAGTATACTGTGCCTGCAGGTTTTGCATGGGATATATTGCACACAATTGTCAACATCCGTTCATACTGACCTAATACTGTAGCACTGTCTAGTGTAGTGTTTCAGTACTTTCACTGTGGTGGTCAGTATCCTGGGCTTTAGTCCTATCACTGCTTTACATTTCCATAGTGTGCACAACAGCCTGGTTAGGGTCCAGTTGTGCACATCTGCACAAAGGCAGTGCCTCTACAGACCCTGTTAATTGCTGCCCCATAAGCTTAACAAGTGTAGTCTGCAAATCTATGGAGAGGATCATAATTGAGCTCATAAACAAAGATATAGGGGACATGCAGACATTGTACCCATCCCATTTTGGCTTGGTCAGGGGCAGATCATGCCTTTTGTACTGGGTTGACATCTTCAAATTGGTCACTTAGGCCATTGTTGGTGAAAGGCAGTCCATACAGCCTACCTTGGCCTTGCAAACACTTTCAACACAATACCCCACTCAGGTATTGTGGAAAACCCTAACAACTGAAATGTAAACCCATATGTCACAAGATGGGTTGCAAACTGGCTTAAGGACGGGACCCACAGGGTTAGAGTTGCTGGCACTATGTTAGACTCCAGGCTGGTCACAGGTGGTGTCACACAGGGCTCAGTCCTTGGCCCCATTGTTTGTCATGTACTTCCCAGAAGTACAGGCCAACATGGGAGGACTTTGGATGACAATGTTAGCAGATGACTGCACACTGGGCACCATAGTGGACAGTGCATCACACACAGATATCCTTCAGAAGGGACTCACAGTAACTGATAGCTGGTGCCAGGGCCATGGCCTGAAGTCAAAGTGCACAACATGTGTAGACATACCCTTCAGGAAAAGCAAGGTGACCCCAAGCTACCATATAGGTGGCAATCCTCTAAGCACAGAGGAGGTAATCATGGACCTGGGGACCCAGGTTGACAGTCACCATTCTTCTGAGACTCACATTGCTAAAGTGGCTAGGAAGACCTTCTACATTGCCCACTTGATCAGGATGGGATTCACATCCAGATCTAGTGGGTCATTGTTCCCCTGTACTCTTCACTTATCAGACCGGTGATCGAGTTGAATGCCCTATTCTGGCTGTATCTCACCCAACATCTGCAGCAAATGGAGACACCCTGACTGTCCCCCACCTAAAGGATCAAGGAACCCCAACAGCTGTCATATGCTGCCAGATTGAAGACACTCACACTCTATTCACTCACATACCGTCTGCTTAGAGGTGACATGTGCCTGACATGCGAGGCCATGTCCAAACAGAGATTAATGGACATGCTCCACCTCAGACTCAGAAGATCCACCTGAACCACTAGTGCAGGTGACTTACACCTTAGCAGGGATGTATGTTGGACATGTTGGAGGGATGGAGTTATCACTCAGAGACTCCCTATGCTGTGGAATACAATCCTGGTCCATTTGAGGCAGAGCACCTTGCTGGCTGTGTTCAAGAGGTATCTTGACCTAATGCTAGTCGGAGAATGTGTTTGTCCATCAACACATTGTAAGCGTAGTTTGCCATGTCATATGTCTTGTTTAGTATACTGTGCCTCTGTCTACCTGTGACATAACATTGATACCCAGGGTAAACCTCCCATCTCCCATCCACTCATTAGGATTCCTGTTGAGGGACTCAACCAGTGTCTCTATGGACAACCTGTACTGGTAGTTTACTCATGTGTGGGGTGGCTTCTGTGTTTTGGATAATGCAGTACAGCCTGTCCTATATATGTCAGTGCTGGGGTTCAGGTCCCTCATGTGCATAGCTCCCTGCCATTCAGATTGTACAAGGTGCAGCATGTGCATTGATTCCAGCTTGGACATGGCTTTCTACATCAGGCACAGCTTGCATCTGGGTGGACAGCATGGCAGTGTGTGGAGCTGCACTCTGTTTAATCAGACTACACATTACATGTGTTCCAGCTCTGTCATACTCCTGGTGAGGTACTGTTGTGGACTTTACAGATGCTGGATGTGTGTGCATGAGGTACACCCCACAGGGGCTGTTGTGGTCATTTCTAATGCTGATGAAAGATAACTGCAGAACCAGAATGACCTCCCCTTAGCTAGATGTCAGACAGCATGGACCATACAATCACAACTGAAAACAGGACCCTCTCCACAAAGGGAAAGTGGCCTGTCTGGTGGACCCCAGCCATAAACAAACTGCATGACAGATGAGGGTTACTAATGCAAGACAGAGCTACATCTCCAAAAGGGAAGACAGCTGTGATCAGCACTAGTAGAAAGCTACATTATCTCATCAAGACATGCAAGGTCAACTTGGGGACATAAATCACCAAAGACAATGAAGGTAACCACACTGCTTTCTTCAGTTATGTCAGACACCTGGTTGTGAACCCTCGGATATGCTCAGAGTTGGTACACAACAACATATATTCCAGTGACCTGACAGATATTGGCAACATTCCTGCGGACAGTTTCAGTGCGATTTACCCCTCCCTCACCCCCAAAACAAGATAGTTATCACTGCTGTATGTAACCTCACTGTCATCTTGGATGTCCATGTGAGAGCCACACTCAGCAAAGACAAGTACACAGCATCCATGGGACCTGCTGGTATCTCCAGTTGCATGCTATGTGAACTCCAGAAGGGCTGGACCCATATATACAACTGCTATTTAACCTTAGTCTTGCTACAGGATATGTACCTGAACACTGGCATACGGCAACAGTGGTCCCACTCCACAAAGGAGATGCCTCCACAGACCATGGCAACTACCACCACACAGGCTTAACCAGCCTTGTCTGCAAAGATATGGGAGGAGTCATGGAGCTCTTACACAGACACATTACTGACCCACGGACCCTTGTTCCCACCTAGTTCAGCTTTGTACAGGGCAGATCCTGCCTTTTGCACCTTTGCACCCGAAAAGTACCTACCATGAAGATCAGGGTTCTTCAACACATGTCATATGCTTCCAGAATAGAGGAAGTCCAGCTTTGTTCAGTGTCATACCGCATACTTACAGGTGACCTATGCCTGACATACAAGACCATGTCCAATCAGGATTTGGTGGACATGCTCCACTGCAAGCAATCCAAATCCACCAGAGCCACGAGAGCTGAGTATTTGAACCTCAGCACATACATGTATAGGACATGCTGGAGGGACAGAGTCATAACTCAGAGGCATCTCACACTCTAGCAGAGTATCCCAGTTCATGTTTGACAGAGTCCCTCACTGACTCTCTTCAGGAGACATCTGGACAACTGCATATGAGACGGAGGCACAGACTAGACAGAGACACAGTCATGTTATTCAATTACGTAAGGGGGTCATAATGTGTCACTACTAAGTCAGAGGCACAATATTCAGAATCTATTCTGTACACTTATTACCACTATAAGGGGTGGCAATAGCCACATCACTATGGCTAGGCTTATACATGCACTAGGGCAGATAGCCTAGTAGTACACTATGACACTATGATACACCGGTGTATGTGTAGCTATTGTCAATCAAACAGTATGATGTGGCTTGGGGGGGCTTGATATCTCCCTGTATTCCAACATTGTTTTGTCTATTCCTTCTAGCATGTCTAGGGATCAGTTGCTAGTGTCCTCTCCTGCTCACCTGGTGAACCTGGGAATATTGAGGCACTGTTACAGTTGCCTCATGTACACTGACAACCCTCTCCTTCTGCCATACAACACACATACATGTGAGAGATGCAACTATATAGCCAAAGTGGAGGCTGAGCTCTCTCAACATAGGACTAGCAAGACCAGAGAGGGTGAAGGTAACCACACACACATCTTTAATCCAGTCTCACATGGCACTGTCACAACTTAAGATCATACACATAGACACACAGAGACACTCTCGGAGGCTCTGATCAGAAGTCTACCAGAATGGCAGTGGCCACCACAGCAGACACTCACACAACTGCCTCCACAGGGCACAGCACATGCAACACATTGACCACAGAGTCGGTGTGCCAAACAGTCACAGCCCTTAAGGCCAAACACAATGCCAGACACACTTGTCATAGGTGACTCCATAGTCAGACACACTGATGTCCCACTCACCAGATCAGGTACAGAGGAGGTCACAGTAAGCTGCCTATCGGGCACTGGAATCCACCACATAATGCAAGCACTCAGGTCACTAAACTGCAAGTACAGGTCTGACCCAGTCATAATCCATGCTGGTGTGAACGACCTGAGATGTACCTCCCTGGACTACATGGAAAGAGACATAGAGGATCCCTCTGATTATGTAGGCCAGGCAGGTATGACCCTGACCTTCAGCAGTATCCTACCTTCACCAAGTATGATGCCACATAAACAGAGACAAGATGATCAGCTGTAGTATTTTGCTTAGACTATGGTGTCATTCTAAGGGGGTCCAATGTCTGTCTGCCTGGGATGACATGCTGGACAGGCCATGGTGATTTGCAAGGATGGCTTGCACCTGTCACCCCTGGGCTTCCGGATTTCAGATGATGCTCTTGCCACCCCCATTGTGTCTTTTTTATGCAAGATTCAGATTCTACACCTACCACCCTAGAACACAGTAAAGGAAAGACACTAAGGCTAATGCTGCTCAATGCCCAAGGTCTCAACCTCAAGCTGCACACACTCTATGCCCTTCTCAGTATGTAGCACATTGATGTCTGTGCTGTGCCTGAAACCTGGTTCACAGCTTCTGACAGCACCCTGGCACTATTGGGTGTTACCTCATATCATGCATTCCGGCACCAGCATCCCGACAACACCAAGAAGGATGGTGGGTGTCCATATTCATCAAGGACACCCTCACCTCATGGTTGGTGGCAACACATGATGCATCGGAGACCATCCAGGTGGCAGTGACCATAGGCAAGACTGCTCTGCAGTTTGTAGCATGTTACATGCCACCCGCTCAAACTCAGGTACCTCACACAGCTATCTTGCAAACACTGAAGGGGATAAATGTATCTCCAAACACCATCCTACTGGGTGATTCCAACTATCCACATATAGACTGGGATCACTAACCATGCCACAACACTCTAACACAAAGGTTCCAAGAGTTCATACACTGAAATGCCATGGAACAACTGGTCCCAATCCCCTCAAGTGGAGGCAACATACTAGAACACATCATCACGAACATGGGGTCACACTGTTCAACACCAGACGTATACCCATCATTGGTGAGATCAGATCATGGACTACTCTCAGTGGGAGTCCACATCCCACCCACACCCCAGATGGGAAAAGAAACGGTGAAGACCTTCTCAAATGCCGACTTCACATTTCTGAGGACTGGTGTGGTCTCTTTCAAGGCCCCCAGGCCAGCAGACACCATTACCCAAGCCACTGTATCACTTAGAAATGCCTTCTACCAGCAGCTCCAGGACTGCATGGTTCAGGCAATCCCAAAAAAAAATGACTCTTTGTACCACAGACAAGCATCCAGTCTGGTGGACCCTAGCCATAAACAAGCTGTACAACACAAGGAAGGAGCTACTACGAGATAGAGCGTAATCCGTAGGGGGAACACCCCTGCTCATTGTGAGTAAAACATTAGGTACCACCATACAATCACCCGAGGCATGTTGTGAGAGTAATCCCACACAGGACTCCAGGGTCAATCATGAGGCCTTTTTTACCTATGTTTGAAACCTGGGAGGGAACTCCCCGATATGCTCAGACTTAGTTCAGAATGATGTTGATATCACTGCACCTACAGACATTGGCAACATACTGGCTGACAGGTTCAGTGCAGATTTCCTCCCCAACTGGGGGTATGCACACCAGCTGATTGTAGCGCCCCAAACATCTCCACTGCTGGGGTGGGAACTGCTCAATCCAAGGTAGAAAACACTTTATCCATGGGACCAGATGGTGTTCCCAGTTGTGTGCTCCATGAACTCAATGAGTAATTACACCCGCAGTTAGGGCAGCTGTTTAATCTTAGCCTCATCTCAGGATATGTTCCCAAGGAGTGGCATACAGCAATGGTGGACCCACTTCACAAAGGAGGTGCCTCCACCAACCCCAGAAACTACCATCCCATCAGCTTGACAAGCCTGTTCTGCTAAGCTATGGAGAGGATCATAATGGGAATTCTAAATGAAGACATAGGGGACTTGCAGATATTGGATCCAATCCAGTTTGGCTTTGTCAAGGGCAGATCATGCCTTTTAAACTTGGTTGACTTTTTCAAAACACTCACCCAGGCCATTGACGTGGGCAAGGCAGTCCACACAGCCTACCTTGACCTGGCAAAGGCTTTCGACACAATACCCCAATCAGGTATCATTGAAAACATCACCAGCTTAATTGTGAACCCATACATCACAGCATGGGTTGCAAACTGGCTAAGTGACGGAACACACAGGGTCAAAGTTGCTGGTGCCAGTTCACACTCCAGAGCTGTCACAAGTGGTGTCCCACAGGGCTCAGTCCTGGGCCCACATTTGTTCAGTATCTACTTTTCAGAAGTACGAGCAAACACAGGAGGATTATGGCTGACAAGTTTGAAGATGACTGCAAACTGGGAAGCATAGTTGGAAACCCATCTGACACAGACATCCTTCAGAAGGGTCTCATAGACACAGATAACTGGTGCCACAGCCATGGCCTTACATTAAACACTAAACAATGCATAGCCATACCCTTCAGGAAGAACAAGGTTACCACTACTTCCCATCTAGGTGGCAATCCTCTAAGCACAACGTAGGTTATCAGGGACCTGGGCACCCAGGTTGACAGTGACCTTTTGTTTGACACTCACATTGCCAGGGTAGTTTGGAAGGCCTTCTACATTGGCCACCTCATCATGCAGTGATTCACATCTAGATCAAGGGAGGTCATTGTTCCCCTGTACTCATCACTCATCAGACCAATGATTGCATACAATGCCACATTCAGATTGGATGGGCCCACAAATTCCTCGACAGGAGGTGAAAGGGTCTCAAACATATTTCTTATGCTGCCCGACTGAAGGAATTCCAGCTGTATTCAGTCGCCACTGTCTGCTCAGAGGTGACCTGTGCCTGACGTACAAGGCTATGTCCAACCCAGAATTAATGAACATGCTTCACCTCAAGACCTCTACATCCATCAGAACTACAAGGGCAGGAGACCTAAACCTCAACAGAGATATTAATAGGATGTGCTGGAGGGACAGATTCATCACCCAGAGAGTCCATATGCTGTGGAACAACATCCTGGTACATGTGGGGCTGAGCACCTCACTGGCTTTGTTCAAGTGAGATCTTGACCAATGGATGGGAGATTGCAGGTATACCCCAGGGATAACCTCAGTATCACTGCTTGACAGAGGCACAGCAAAATAATGGGCATATTATCCATCAACTTGCAGGGGTGGCAGAAGCCACAAAACTCTGGGCTAGGCTTATTAATGCCCTGGGGCAGATAGCCTAGTATGAACCTATGAACCTATGGACATAGGCCTGGGGCAGTTCCTGCTATTAGGACAGTGGTCTGCAGCAGGCTATATAGTAGTAGTCGGTTTTAGCCATTGGATTTTGACCATGGCTATTCCATGTTGCTTCTTGTTGTGGTACAAACATGGGTGTGTGGTTATCCATGCTATTTATTGCTAGTCACCCTCATTTTGTATCTTGTTCCATGTTTTTGCACATGTACATCACTGTATGACGTGCAGCTGTTTCCGCAGGGTCATATGCGTGGATATGGATGTTAGTTGGGGTCCTCAGGTGTGCATATTGTACATGATATTACATTACTTAACACATGGCATTCATGCCTCAGGTGGTGCTGCAGGGCCACCTCTGTTGGATACACATACTACACTTCCTGTACGTTTGGAAGCAGGTTGTGTCATGTTAGGCATCCCTGTTACTGTATGAGTGAGTCAGAGCGGGTATCAGTCCCAGTGTTCCTACTGACCAAGCGTATGTGCTATGCGTTGCCTCTTTGCCAAGGCCAGGGCATACTGGGCACGCCTCCTTCTGCCTACTGGGACAAGGTCAGGTTGTTCCTCCTCCGAGTCACCCCTGCCTGTGGTGGCCTTGGCAATGGTGGGGATGTTTGGCCCAGCCCTGTGCTGGTCCTGCTGCAGCTGTTTCCGCAGGATCATATTATGTAGCATAGCACATATCATGATCATTTGGGTACATGTAGTTGGTGTGTACTGCAAAGCTCCACCAGATGTGTCCAGACACCGGAACCGTGACTTGAGCAGCCCAAACACATGCTTTATGATATTACGTGTTTGTGCGTGTGCCTCATTATGGCGTTCCTGTTCAGGTGTGTGTGCATTTCTGATGGGTGTCATCAGCCACGGCTCAAGTACATAACCTGCATCCCCCACTAGGTGTCCGTGTGGGAAGTTCCCATTGGCAAATGATTGGTACAGCTGCGTCAGATGCCAGATATGGGAATCGTGGTAGCTCCCAGGGCAGCCAGCACACACATTCATTATTATGCCCTGGGCATCACACACGACCTGGCAGTTGATGGAGGGGTATCCCTTGCGGTTAATGTAGGCTCTACCCTGCTCACCGGCTGGTGCTTTGATGCATATGTGCGTGCAGTCTATTGCACCCAGCACCTCAGGGTATCCCGCTATTTGCTGGAAGAGACGCATATTGCTGGCCACAACCTCACGGTCATTAGGGACATATATATGATCACTGACATGTGGTGACATGGCATCCAGGAACTGGTGCAGTACCCTGGAGGCTGATGCCTGTGATATCCCCATCATATCGCCAGTTGGTCTCTGGAAGGTACCTGTTGCTAGTATTCTTAGGCCAACACATACCTTGGTTTCCACTGGGATGGGTTCCCCTCTGTTGGTTCTGTGTGTGGCGTGGCCTGCACAGCTCAACAATCTGCTGCAGGAGCTCTCTGTCCACTCTATAGCGCTCTACTATCTCCAGCTCATGTAACCCATGGTAGGTAACCCTGGGCCTGTATACTCTTCTCCTTCTCCTCACTCTGGGTTGTCTGTCAGCATCTGCATTGTCACCACTAGGGTTACCACCTGTCCCACTTTGTGAGGGACAGTCCCTCTTTGGGCAGTTGTGTCCTGCAAACATTGTGAAAAAATGGCAAATGTCCTGAGATTTTAGGACAAAATTATTTTCTATATTTTATGTCATAGTTGCATAAAACAGTTATTCTGTATCTGAAACACATAAATGTTATAAGAAACAGAATAAGGAACTAAAATGCTACAAGAATAGACTTTTATTCAGGCAAAAAACTGAAGTTCTGTCCTTTGTACTGGCCGTGGGTATGTTTTGCCCTGCAAAATCTGATGTTTGTGGCACAAATGTCCCACTTTGGGCATTTGGAAAGGTGGCAACCCTAGTCACCACCCTCAACAATTCACCTATGCCTGACTATAATAGCTATGGCAGCCCCTAGCATTTCTGCTCTGAGTTCAGCTTTTTTCAGTTTTCAATTCTGATAGCTTAGTTTCTGGCAGTATCTGTTGTGAGAAACAGCCTGCACTGCTGCTTGCAGTGTTTTAAGTGCTGGGTTGGGCTTCTAGTCTGCCTGTGTAATTGCCTGCTTCTAATTGTTTCCACCAATTAACTCCAGTAGTATCCTCTGGCAGTTTACCTGGATTTTAGTTGTTTCCTGTTTCCACTCTGTTTCCTGAGGGGGAGCACTGTGCACACCAGCTTAAACATGCTCACAGTCACTTAAACGCGCGCACACATCCTTACACGGTGTTACACGCGCGCACACATCCTTACACGGTGTTAGCTAGGCTGATTCATGCTAAAACGCGCGCACACTGCCTTACACACGTGCACGCCCGCGCAAACCGTTGTAAACAGTTTGCAACATGCTCCCACATGTTGAACCTGCCTTACACGCGCGCATGCACGTATATCAAGAAACTTTGAGTGTAGGGATAGCGTACACCCTCAATTTCTTGACTTTCCTAGTGTTCTGTTGGGACACACCTCCCTCCCTGATGTCTGTCTGTCATCTCTTACCTTGCATTGCCCTCCAATCTGGTACATTTATTACTATCCTTCCCCCCCATGATGTCACCTACCTCTTACTCTGTTCCTCCCCCTTCTCTAACTCTTACACTACTCAGAAAGTGCTCATTACCTATGTGGCAGTGTGATTCAGTATTGTAACCCTCATTTACATAGGATTGCCTAGTAATGCTTAGTTACATGTCTTACACGGAGCTTCCCCCCCTTGACAACCACTGAACGGAGGCCATATTGTTTTTGGTCTGCAAGTCCCTCCATTGACATTCAATGTAATACATATATCCCACAATTGTGGGCTTATAAGCTTCGGTTTTCAGTTTTAGGTAGCGCACCCTGTTTGCTGGGTGCGCTGCAGTTAAACACAAAATCCCGTGAAAAAAAAAGTTATATAACTTATTTTTGCAACACTTTTTCATGCCAATGGCCACATATTTGGCCATTGGCATGCTTAATGAAACATATGCACCCTTTATTTGGAGCTGACATAGCTCCGTTTTTAATTTTGCAGAAATGTACTCGGTTGTCAGCTGAGTACATTTCTGCAGCTAACACGTCCGTTACACGGACTGGTTTTGGCTTCCTGGATCGCTCAAATACCTCATTTGCATATCTTGGAGCTGCAAATGAGGTATTGAGCATTTCCACGCCCAGTCCGTGTAAGAGACGTGTTAGCTGTCTCTTACACGGAGATTTGGGCTGTTCCTGAATCAGGAGGCTTACACGGAGGCTTACACTACTCTTGAACTCCGTGTAAGCCTTCCTGAATCTGGCCCAATGCTCAGTTCAGAAGACTGCTGCATTGTGATCAGCAAATTTGCATAACTAGCAATCAAGCACAAGGCAAATACAGAAAACCTTGCTACACAGATTGGCAGGGCCAGATTAAATGGTCAGCTATGCTATATGTTAATGACTGTATAATGAAGTGCTGTATATGATATTGAGGCAAAAAAAAAAAACATGGAACAGCAATTCAGAAATCCACCCTTCACACAAAGTGACACAGGCTGAAATCTATTGATCCAAACACGAAAATGTATTTAAAACATGAAACGAAGTAAGCGCTTCCGTCTGGTATATATAACCAGACTTCTTCAGACAACTAAAAAATGCATACAAAGCAATTTATATGCATCAGAATCACAACTGGTCACACCCCACTTAAACTTAATGAGCTCAAAGAAAGGAAAAACTTTTTGTGCTAACTAAAATGCATGATGCAACTAAAAAAGCATCTCATTTAAATCACTTTGTAGAATAAAAAAATACACATGTATCTGTTCAAAAATCAGAATATTTGTCATACAATAAATAGCCTAAACCTACATTCATACCTTGTAGGTTTAGGTTATGTATTGTATGACAAATTTTCTGATTTTAGAACAGATACATATGTATTTTCGTGTTTGGATCAGTGGATTTCAGCCTGTGTCACTTTGTGTGAAGGTTGGTTTTCATTTGTGTTTGGCTTTCCTAGCAATTCAGAAATGTTTAACTGCTGTGCAGCAACATTGTTCTCACATTATATTTAAGCTCAGACATATGCTTGTGTTCAGAGAGTGCATCACACAAAATATGTTTAGGTTTATTGCAGCCATTATAAATGTGTATCTGCAGAAGGTTCTTGTTTCAGCTGTTTTATCCAGTAGTGTGCGATGTTGCCACTGAAGGTGCATGGTCATCCAAATGTGATGACATTTCATGCCCTGCAAAACAATGACATAGTGGATAAGAACCATGTGGGCAAGGACACCATGCAGGAAATCTTGGACGTGTTAGCCTCATCTGCAACTACATGGAAGTCATGGAATATTTATACCAGTGGATTCAAATGATTCATGACCTGTCAGGCCCTCTGGAATCATTATTTATTTGTAGCATCAAAAAAGGTTTTGTACCTAGTGAATGGAGAACATCAACAGTCATCCCACTGCACAAAGTTGGGCCAGCTACAGACCCTGGAAACTACAGACCCATGTCTCACTATTTTTATTTACAAAGCCATAGAAAACAATATCACAGGAATCATAAATAATGACATATGAACCCTACAGACACTGGCTCCCACAAAATGTGGTTTTATTAAGTGCAGGTCATACCTATTCCACCTGGTGGACCTCTTTGAGAAGATCAGCAAAGCAAGGGATGAGGACAATATGGATCACACTTCCTACATTGATCTAGTCAAGGCACTTGACATAATACACCATTTGGCCATCGTTGACAAACTCGGGACGTTAGATATAAACCCTTATGTCACCTGGTAGATAGCCAACTCGCTCACAGACAGGGTCAAGTATGGTAGAAATGGAGTGTTCACCTCTACAAAGAGCCTAGTCACAAGTGGAGTTCCTCGGGGATTGGTCTGTGGTCTCCTACTGTTTGACATTTACTTCTCTGAAGTAAAGGACAATGTCAAGCTTCTCCGGCTGACTACATTTGTAGACAGTTGTAAATTAGAAGTAGTGACAGAATCCCTCACTGACACTAATGTTATCCAGGAAGGGCTGCCACAGACAAATAACTTGTGTTAGAGCCATGGACTAAAACTAAAACTAAATGCCAAAAAATGCATAATAGTATCCTTCAGGAAGTCATTCTCTCTGATAGCTATCATACTGACAACACACCCCTAAAAGCAGACCCAGCAGTTATGGACTTGGGGACACAAATAGACAGTAATCTAGTTTTTGACCATCATGTGCCTACAGTAGTGAGGAAATCATTCTGTGTTGTGTAACAAATAAATAAGGCTTTGGCATCTAGATCCGAGCAGGTCATTGCTCAACTGTATTTGGCATTCATAAGATCTATCATTGAGTACAGTGCTACCTTTGGTATTTACCTAACCAGACACATCCAACAATTGTAGCATCCACAGAGATTCCTCATTTAAAGAAAACAGAGCATAAATAACATGTCCTGTGCAGACTGCCTCATTGCCTTATCTCTGTATTCTGTTTCCTACAAACTATTGAGGGGAGATCTATGCCTGGCATGCAAGGCATCGACAGACCCCACTCTGATGGACCTCCTGCATATCCATAAAATAAACAGCACCACACGTATCCATTCTAAAGACTTATACCTTGCCTGTGATATAAACAGAACTTGCTTGAGAGATAGGTATGTACCCCAGAGGGTTTACTATCAAAATGTGGAAAATCAAAACATTTTCCACTTTTTGATTGAATTTATTATCCAAATTTGTTAATACAGAATTACCAAAATATCAGAAATGGTAACCATGGGATCGATATTCAAACACTGGAAGTTCCAATATCGAAATTCTGTGTTACTGTTAATGTTTTTGTAGGTGGGCAAGCCCCCCACCTGCACCCCACACACATGCATATTATATATTCTAACTCTAAGACAGCACTGCAGTGAGGAAAAGTGTAAATTTCCCAGTCCTCACTGTAGTGCGATCTGTTATCAGAATGCCAATCCCACATTAGCGTACACAACCATTCACTAATGAGGATTCCAACATTTTCAGATCTGCATTACAGAAACTGGAAAACATGCATTTGGCTGCCCCAGTTTCACATAAGTGCCATTCCACATTTTGATAGTAAACCATCCCAGAGACTACCCCTTCTCTGGAACAGACTCCCCTTCCATGTGAAGCAGAGCTCCTCTCAAACCCAACTGAACTGTAACTTGGACAATTGGATTGAGAACAGGAAATTCATCCCTGGTTTGGCACCTATGTCTCTAATGGACACAGGCAATCTGTAAATGTTTCATCTCTCAGGCCTCTGCTTTCATCTCTCAAGTCCCTGCTTACATTTATCAAGGGTACCAGAACTTGTCAGAGATTTGGGATGCATTGCTAGGTTTAAAAAGGCCCAAGTGGTCATTAGCATTGAACACACCTAGGAACCTATGCATGGTTTTAGGTATATTAGCTACAAGGATCATTCTGTGACCTACTGGGTACACAGTGAAAGGTATATATTTCAAGAGATGTCTACCAGTTCCTTGATGCCATGCTGCATCATCTAGGGGACCACATGCGGTTACCACTTACTTCCGAGGACAGAACAAACACGTGGGATTGCTATGCTACAGCAAGAATTCCTGAGGTACTGGAAGCCATAAACTGTAACCACATTGAAATAAAGTCCCCACCTGAAGAATGGGGAAGGATGCACATGAATCCCTCCATTAACTGCCTGGTGGTCTGTTATGCACAGTGTATTATCTACAAAGCATGTGCAGGCCACCCAGGCAGGTATCATGACTCACACATATGGCACACATTGACCTTTATTGTTTGTGAGGGATGATTTTCTACATGACCATCTTCTGGGTTATGCTGGATATGCCCTAGAACCCTGACTGATGACATCCTTCAGAAATCCACACAATCAAACTGACCAGGCAAGTACCAAAATGCACTATCACAAGTGATGAATATTATAGAGCATGTGCTTGTGCTGCTGAAGTGACAATTTCACTGTCTGCATACATCCAGTGATGCCCTGAAGTATGACCCGACAACACAAAAATACTGACCATGTGAACTATGTTGCATAGTATTTTATTTAGGAAGCAGTTACACCAGGGTGTTTTCTAACAGGGATAGCAGGTCTCAGCACCACAGGCATCATTAATTGAGACAGATGAGGAGTCAGCAGAAGTAGATGACCGTGCTAGACAAAAGCAGGCACAGTATGCCATGTCATTAGCAAAGAGGCAGTGGATTGCACATAGTTTTACAACATAACTACACAAAACATAAGTAGATACACTAAAGAAAAAGTGATGCATGCAAAAATAGCAAACTGTGCCTACATATGTATAGGCTGGCATCACTGTGTGTTAGACACAGGGCAGGCCACAGTTATCCTCATTCGCATAGGTGGACAAGAAAGTTCAGGAGTGCATGTCTTTCATAGGGAAGTGTGTGTGAATGTGAGTGCTGAAGTGTTGCAAAATAAAAGCTGAATTTATAGATAGAGCAAGAACTTGCTTTGAGGGTATTAATGTGTAGAAGAGCCAGGGTCACTGGGTGTGTGTCATGTGCTGGGGACTATGGTGGTTTGTGTGTATGTGTATGCAGTGACAAAGTCTCAGTGCACGTTGATCCAGGACATGCATGATAGAAGGTTAAGCATCTGGTGCATGTCCCTGACCATGAGAGTTGACTCTGCCAAGAATTGCACTGGCTGTACCACTACCTTGGTGAGATGTTGGTGTGCTGCCTGTCCATGACTGATATCTATCTCCAGATATGTCAGCATAGTGATGATTATGTCAGTGGGGATGACCTTTATTGGGTGTAAACACCTCTACAATGTTACTGTGGAAGTGATAGCACTGCAGACATGGGATTCAGCTCATCCATGGCCATGCTGCCGAACATGTATGGATATAGCAGGTGAACAGCCATGAGGACAGCTCCTTTGATCCTTACAGATTACCCACAGAAGATTCTGCATGGTCTAATATGTGATTCCGTCTATATAACAAATCACAGATCTTGCACTGTATAGGACATCATGCACAGCCTGGATTACCCTCACTATCTCTGTCATAGCTGTAGTGGAATAAGCCACTGTCTCCACAATGACTCTGTCTATACATTGGATGGTTGCTATTGGCACACTAACCTCAAGAGGAGGGCAGTAAGCTTATTACTGGTGAGCACCATTACAAGTACCCTTGTGTGGATACCCCCTGCCCATGATTGCTAGGGGCAGATACAGACATCTGGGTGCCACCAAACTTCCCCGAGTTATAGTGTCTACATCACCCTGTCCACTCTCAGATGGTTGTATAGCTCTCAACCAATCAGGGACAATCATTGACAGAATCAGGTACAAATCCAAAAAAAAACAGGGACAATCAGAAACACTTTTAAAATATTACTACTATTAGCTTGACACCTTGACAGAATAAGAGAATGTGAATTAATATAGATGTTTTAAAATATTACTACTATTAACTTGACACCTTGACAGAATAAGAGAATGTGAATTAATATAGATGTTCTGAAATAAGTGTATAACCTATTATTATAATCATTATTTATTAAGTGTAATTCACCACTTTTTGTTCAACAGTCATGAGTTTAAGGCAGGATTAAGAGGAACAGAACAAAAATTTGAGTCAAAATGAGGGACGTCCCTGAAATCAGGGACAGTTGAGAGGTATGGATGGTCGTGTTCCCTGTGTATCCACTGGCATAGAGATTTTGCCCATATTCTTAGTAGTGGCTGCAGGAGACAAACTACTGCTGATCAACACACACTCTTCACCCCCTGACCATGGCAGCTCATCCCAGCCATCATTATCACAGAGTACAATTGACAAACATCAGACTGGGGCAGTTCTACCACACTGGCACCTGATAAAGATTCACCTGTGAGCACATCAAGGTGAAAACATACCGCATTAGAAGGACCAAGCACAGCAACTACACAGGCAACTGATAGCTTTACAATTATAAAACTATGACAACAATTATTAATCCTGGCCATACCTCATGTAAATGGATATTGAAATCAGATCCCTGATATACCTGTTTACCATATGTCAGACAGATTTAATGAACATTGCACTAACTGCTATTGATAATATGAAGTATGATTACTCACCTGGGGCATCGGCACTTGAAACTCTATGGGGCCTGTCCTACTGTGTCCCAGCATCCATAACACTACTATGGGACTCTGCTTAGGTGGTGCTGCCTTTCAGTGAGGCCAGGAACTCTTCTTCTGTATCCTTAAGAGGTAGGCACCACCATTCACCCTCCATTCTCGTGCCATGGCTTCTGTTCTGTGTGTTGCAGCATGGCTCATATCCATGGCTCTGCAACAGACCATGATGTAGCTGTGGTCTTAATCACCCACCTCATTTACATCACTGACCACTTCAGCTCAAATATGGTCACAGAAGAGCTATGGTCATTGGTATATACAGCTAACAGCCATCTCTAAATTTGGATATGAGGGTGGATATGGTTGGTTCCCAATTCCACCATTTTTTATTGCACTTTTTTTTTCAGATATTGTTCTGTTGGCATGGAAAACAGGGAAATTAATAGCCTTGTATTTGCATGATCCTAAAAAAAAATCTATACAGTAACTCGAGACTACAAGACCATATACTATACTCAATTTATGCCTGACAGTTTATGTATATCTATCCACAGTCTTCAATGAAATGTCATGCATAATATATTTACTGCGCACATATTCTCCATAAAACAATTATAGAATTGAAACTAAATCTTGATCATTTTAATGCCAATTTAACTAAGGTTGTGGTTAATCACTTATGTGCAAGACACATAACAGTACAACAGTAAAAGATTAATGAACATTACTAAGAATATGAGTGTGTGTGTGTGTGTGGGGGGTCCTATCCACTTTAACAGCCTTGCAGTGTATTACTTATTAAGATCTAGTAACAGTCAAAACTAGCATTCTACAACTGAATTAATTGTGTAAGAAGTAGCACTTACCTTTTATAACCAGACATTTATCTCAGAAGAAAAACTTTAAAATATCAGCTTGCCAGAAATAAATGTTTTTTTTCTAATAGTTTTTCTCCAAAGCACAGTGAGGATATGTGCTTTTCATCATGCTTATATCATATAGATTTACCTCTCTGGGCATGGCCACTATGCTAATTAGGGCTCATCTCATTACTGTTTCTGAATCATTCGATTTGCATGATGACCACACCCACTAAACATCATGGAAATGACTATACAATGCTATGCTCATGCCTGAGAACCTGTGGGCAGGGCTGAGTGAACAGTCATCCTATTACTAAGCATATGAAGATGGAGTTATGTAAGGCAGGTATTCTCATCAGCAAACAAAGGGATGGTCATGTATCACACATTTAAGTACCATAGCAAACATAACAATACAGTGCTTAAATGTTATTATTTTTGCTATTCATCATGCAACTGAGTTGCCTGTCAATGCCCTTCATCGTGCAGGGACTGAGATATATGAGTCAACTCCCTGCCATTTTCCTGAGATCTTTGCATATGAGACAACTGCATCTGGACAACTTGAAGTGGTGTTCCTTTTAGAGCACAAAGCTGATGTGGGGATTAGTTATATACATACATGCAAATATTTCAAGAATGGGCATTAATGCCATTCTAGCCTACCAATATACCAAAATACTTGTTCCCATAATGTGTCCAGGGTGTTCTTAAAAATATCTAAACTAGTGCTTGCTTTAATATAATTTGTTAGTCTGTTCCATGCATCAGCTGGTCTCTCAGAGATCCAATTAGTACACTTCTCATTCCTCTAGAATCTTCTAAATATGTCATTGGATGATTCTCTAGTACTTTTTGACAACCCCAAACACTCTCAGAGAGAGTTATCTCTAAATGCTCTCTATACCTGAATAAGATCTCCTCTTAGATATCTGTAAGAGACAGCGTACAAATTCAAATATTTAAGTATTTCAAAATAACTTAAATTTTCACATCTATGGATGCCATTGGTATATTTATGCTGTACTCTTTCCAGTTTACTCATGCTTGTTTTCTTATAAGGTTTCCATATTGTTATTCCATACTAGAGTTTGGGTCTAATATAACTAACAAACAATGATTTCCTCATTTCTGATTTCCTAGACTTTAGAATATTTCCATGCAACCTATTGTTCCATAACTATCATTAACCAATTCATTGATCTGATTAAAAAAACTCAAAGCTGGATCTATCCATACACCCAGGTCCTTAAATGAATTTACAGTTTCAATCACTGTGTGCTGTATTAAATATTGACCTTTCAGTTTATGCCTCCCAAATCTTATATGCTCAGTTTTTGATGTATATATCAGCGGGTCTACTTCTTTTGACCTAACTTTCATTTGCCTGACACTCATTTTCCTGACCCCATTTGACTGAAATTTCATTTGCCTGACAATTCCTTTGCCTGACACTTCATTTGACTGACAAGTATTATTAGCAAGAAAATGGAATATGCCCCCTTTCCCACTGCAGTGCAACCCTGGAGTTAGAATATATAGTTAGGGGGGGTGCGGGGGGCACGTATGATATTGTTAACTTTTGATGTAATATTGCTTAGTAACAGAAAAGTAAGTGGGGGGCTTCACCCCCACACCCCCCCCAACTATATATTCTAACTCCAGGGTTGCACTGCAGTGGGGAAGGGTGCATATTTCATTTTATTGTTAATAATACTTGTCAGGCAAATGAAGTGTCAGGCAAATGAAATTTCAGTCATTTGGTCTCAGGCAAATGAGTATCAGGCAAATGAAAGTTAGGTCAAAAGAAGTAGGCCCTTATCAGCATATTAGTTCAAGGTTTTCCTTGGCATCCTCCATAAATACTACAACTGGAGTTTCCTGCAAATGTCTATACTGTTCACAGTGTAAGGCTAATGCCTAGAATAGTTTGCCCCAGGACATCCTTCTTACTTCTGGCATCCCACACATGGTGGAACAATGCCATCACTACTTCAGTCACATGAATTGTCACACGTCTGACCTCCCTGGCCAATAAGAGGTTGAAGGTAGTAAAGAAGAAACCACATCAGTAAAGAAAGTATACCATCTTTATAGCTCAACAAATTTCCCATTATGGCATGCCTTTGGCCCTAGCCGCTTCAGAGATCAAAAGGAATAAAGAGATGTGCAGATATTATTATTAAAAGGTCATGATGCGTTACTGTATCAGTATCAGCATAGCTAAGAATGCAACACTCATTGTTTTTGTACATTTTTTTCCATCTCCCTTCATTTCTGTTACTATTACATACAGCAGTACAGCAACCTGCACCTAATCCACTAGCAAAGCCTGTTGTCCCCAGCAGGTGGCAGGACTAGCACCACCACCACCAGTGGGACCCAGCACACCCAGGTCCTAGTCTGCCACAGTTGCCTCCACCCTCTTGCCCAACTAGTACCACCTGTGCTAGGTAGATCTGCACTAAGGGGTAGTGCAGTGGTGCCCACCAGTAGCACTGCAAGTGAAGGTGACACTTTTATCACCTGTCAGGAACTAGTAGAGCTTGTGGATAAGATAATAGACAGGAGGTTGGTGACTTGCATTGTCTATATGGAGTCCATGCTTCTGTGACTCACTGAGTCACATGCCTGACTGATGATGATTGCAACTTCTGAGGCAGGACTATCTGGTGACAATTCCAGTGGTGATATGCAATCTCCCACTCAGTCTAAACTGGCAGAGACTGCATCTTCAAGTACCTAAACTATCCCCCCCCCTTTCTGTCTATGCCCTTCCTTGCATGTTGTACAATTCTTCTCTCACCATTGTCTTTGCTCTTTTTGTTACCCCACACTCGGTCAGTCATGTCTGTCTTTTCCTGCTACCTATACTCTTCCTCTTACCAATCTCTTATTCCATGACTTCCTTTCCCAACTTTCACTTCTATAAAAAATGATGATGATAATAATAATAATAATAATAATAATACTAATAATACTTATAATAATTATTATTATTATTATTATTATGTTTATTATAGCTATTACTATTAGTAGTTGTAGTAGTACTATAAATAAAAAGGCAAGTGTCCCACAAAAAAAGCACTCTCACCCATATCTCTTATCTTCTAAGATATTTAACTAATGTGCACATGACTGGCTCCAATTGTTCATAAAAGTGATAGTATTCTGGCAAGCCAGTGAGGATTTCTGTTTTTAAATAATTACATCTGTTATTGGAATTTGTTGGGATTATTGGGCTAAGAAGTTATGAGGTATATTGCCATCGTGCTAATTTCTTGTTTGCTCAACTTGTGTTCTGTCCTCTGCTTGTTCCCCCTTTTCATATCTCTTCTATACTCCCATTTCCAGTCTATAACCTGGTCAAAATAGATAAGCACAACACACATATGCCCTCAAAGGGCTTATAAAAATTATCTTTCTGATGCCACATATTGCATGATGGCTTTCAGCGAGCAACAACAATTGAATAAATATCAATAACAAAACCTAACACTTATTTTAGCCCATTTCCTGTCACAAGGTATAGATATCACCATCAGTCATGCAAATGAGCAAAGTGTTGCTGTGCATTGCCATGCAAATCTGAAATAAAGTAAAACTAAGGCTCGTATTCTAACTGCTCTGATGGCTCAGTGTACTCAGGAAATTATTTGTCCTGTATCAGTGCACTGGGTGGATAGTTCATATCCCCCGGAGGCTGTATGTTGTTTTACAAGATTCTGTTTGCAGTCTGCAAATGTGGTACATTTCCCTGATATGTGTGTTGTGTGACTACATGTAGTCTTGAGTGCTTTAATGGCTCCTCTTGCTAATGTACTGGTATGGATACTTTCAGTACAAAAGGCATAGGGTCAGATCCTTTAAAGCCCATCTTTCTTTTCTTGCTTTCAATTTGCAAATGAGCTACATTTTCCTAATATGTATGTTTTATGACCCCTGTTAGTCTGACTGCGTCAATGATTCCCCTTGCAAGGGAACTGCCGATATACTATTTGGACTGAACTGACAGTTCAGCTCCCCAGAGAGTGTCATATTTTCCTTTTTAAATGATATTCCCATTATAGCACATGCCCACTGCTCACAATCTGATGTTGTCAGCACCGGTGCAGGTCGGTACAGCATCATGTTCCTTTACTGCGTCCCACTTCTCCTATCCAAATTACACATTAATCTACATTCAACTGTTGTCATATTACCTTCTCCATTATTTTTTGCAGCCCTGCTTTTGTGGACAGCTGCCTTTGCATACTTATGTCAATCTGTGTTGTTTCTGTTGCTATAGTGATACCTCTTATCCACCCCGGCCATCCATGACATTTTCCCTTTTAGTGAACATTTTTCTGCATATGCATTGCTGTACATTACATCAACATTGTCAATGTCATTTTCCTGGCTGTGCACAAGGACTTATGAAGACTACCAGAGGTGATTGTCTGCATTCTTAATTTATCTTAGCTGCTCATACTTTAGTCTGGGCATGAGATGACCTAACACAATCTGGCCACTGGTTTGTTCTGCAGCAAATATGAGGAGTTAGTCATCTGGCACAATGGCCAGGCCACATGCATAGGTAATAAGCATTGAGGTTCATGTCACATGCAATCTAAGTAGTGCTGTAGTGGCTGAGATTACACAGGTGGTGTTTCTGAATTTCCAGGAATAAGTAGCTATGACAACAATAACAAATTATGTTTTAGAGATTGTGTTGTGTAAAATGATTTTTGCTGTACAACGAAGTATTAGATTTATTTATTCCCTTTTGACTTTATATGGAAAAATAAAATGAAAATTAAACTAATTATAGAGGAGTCCTACAGGTGAAGATTCTGAAAAAATATACACAGTACTTTTAGTTTATAAGCATCTTCATTCTGCTTTCAAAAGCCACCTGGTCAGGTCATTTTTAAATACTTGTAACTGCAGGTCATGCAATCAGCAGTAACAAAGTAAGCTTTTTTTTTCTTTTTGCTTAATACTACTGTTCTTGTGGGTAATTTCACTGTTTTTTGCCCTTAGACTGTTTTCCAGATTTTGCTTCTCTTAGGTTGCATTACTTTTAACCTACTTTTCTTCATTTTTCTGCACTTAAACTGTTTAAACTTTAGGCTAGACTGTTTCTGTGGAATTTTAATCAAAATTTATTTTGGACTATGCTCCTACAATTCTCCTCTCTGTTATTATTTTTCAGCATAACCGCTGCAAATAGTATTCTTGATAGATTTTACTACATTGTCAGATCCCTTTTTCTTAATCTATATGTCATCACCTGTTCTATTACTGTAAGTTATCATAATGTTAGCCCTTTGCTATAGCAGTTTCGTTTAACCATCCTAGCATTGTACTTTATCATAATCGGTCCTGTAGTACAGCACACTGATTTAACCTTACCTGCATACTAATATAATACAAATAACTATGCCCGATATCATGGAGTAAGCTGCTCTTACCTCTCACATGACCTTTCTGTTAGCAAACGGATTTTAAGGTTCATAGGTAGTTAACCGCTGTGGGGTGCAAACAATCAATGAGGAGCCTAGCCCAGTTTCCTGATTGACTCAAAGCACTGAATGGTTAAGAGAATTCCCCGAGGTCACACAACAGGTAAACAAGGGGGAGGGGTTGTCATAATGGTTTAGGTGCTTATCTCACAGACACAAAGTACAGGGTTTGATTCTCACCTTTGAGAGAAATTGACTAGGCTTGAAATGTCACACAGGAGCAGCTAGCTAAGTACTTATCTGTTAGCCTATGAAATGAAACATGACAGAATCAAACCCTGAGCACAAGAAACACTTGATAACAGTTCATAAACTTAATCCTGTGTGCTAATTGTCAGACACAAAAAAGTAGAAGAGGTGCAGACCTATTTTGTGACTATCCTTTTTTTTGTTTGTTTCCCTTCTGCTTTATTCTTTCCAGTTTACGTCCAGTGCTTGGTCTACCATCTCCTACAGCCCTGTGACTATCTCCATTTTAGGTTCAGAGCCAGCACGAAACCTATGGGCATCCTGGGAATTGTGCCGCTGACTGCCTCCACGTGTGGAATTTGTCATACACGACCTAACCCTTGATTCCCACTGCTCACTTGTAATGTCTGCAGGTTACTCTCCCATGGAAAATACATCACTATAATGAATGCCAAAATGAATCCTGCTCCCCAGGATGGGCATGCCCATCTTTCTCTCTCTCCCTCTCTATTTCTCTCTCTCAATGCATCAGACTCCTGAGCCACTAATCAAACTCAGGTTACCTGGACTGTAGTTAGGTCTTTGTAGCTCTGTGGTACAGTGGTGACAAAATGCAGGTACACCAGAGTCTTATGACTTTATCTGTACTTTAATGCAAAGGTCATGAAACAGCCACCCTACTATAACAATGATGTGCCTATACAGAACCCCAAGGGGACTTGAACACACAAACCTGTCCAATGACATGGAATTTGCATGCTAAGGTATAACAGCAGTCATTGCCAAGGTAGTGTCAGATCTATAATAAACTGAGACAATGTTATTGTTCTTTGAAAGAATCTATGAGAAAAGAACAAAGCTATATTGAACTAAAATCTTTTTTCAATAAATATGTAATATTTAAATGAAATGTGTACTTCTTCAATCTGTGAGAACCAAAACCAGTTTTCCTTTTCTAATGCTGTCAGTAAACAGTAGCACACCACTATAGACATTTATGATGAATAAGTAACAAAATAATAAAAAAAGTCTGCCTACACCTGCCACTCACCCTCCTAGAAGATATCAGATATATATTCGTAAGCTAGTGTCGATATCCACACTATTATCTACACTAACACTTATAGCTACAGATACCTCTACTGGCATCACAAAGACTGCAATTCTAAGCACCTAAAGTCATGCCTGTGTCCTTTGAATTGCAATGTCCTTGTTACAGGTGATTCCATTCTCAAATACAGTGACACAGCACTCACCAGACTTGATAAGGAGACAGTTACAGTCGAGTGCCTATCTGGTGCTAGGAATATTGACACTGTAAGGAGTTCAGAACCCCTTCACTATCCTAAATCTGTGCACTGCCTTGCTGTCATTTTATGGGCAGTTAAATTACTATAGGCATTTTATCCTACCATTTCCATCATTACCTCCCAAATTATTACCTTTGATCTGAGAAAATCTACTTGATTTCTATAAGCCATACATTAACTGAGGTCAAAGTCTGTAATCACACTGCGTAGCAATGTTTAGACTACAATACCTGCATGAATCAGGGCAATAAAACATATTTTCTTATATAAGCTACAGCTAAAGAAATTCCTTTCATACTCCAGGCTTTGCACATGCTACTCTCGTGGCTAATAATTCCAAGTCATATCCCAATAACACCTATACATATTCTATCGCTCTTTTACCTTGTTTTTATTTCTTAGTCTTATTTCCCTTGCTCTTAATCTTGCTTTTATTTTTTTCTCGTCTCCCATATTTATTACAACAAATGCTTACTTCTTACTCTCCCCTCTTTTGCTTTCCTCTTCCTTATCTGCAGTTTTAAAGTTTAAGTCTGACATTTGCTTTATAAGTGAGTATTAAACTCTCGCACTTATAGTGTCAACACATTTCAATTCTACATGATATTCCCTGGGATTCACTAACAATCGTGCAAGCTTTGCACAAAGCCTACATGATTGCTAGCAGAATGAGCAGCAGTGCTCATTGAATATGCACGCTGCTCATCATCCAAACACAATTCCAAGTACTGTTTTGTGGCCAACAGCAGTGTTGGTGGACATGGAACAGTGCTAAGAAGATAAAAACACAGTGCAAACAAAAATATTTTGCCTGTACACAAATATGTTATGTGAGCACGCACAGATAGCTTACAAAAAGTAAAGGCAAGTGACATTTAAGCATGTAGATGCAGGGGAAGTGGAACTGGACTAATTTATGTAGAATTCTTTCTGAAAATTGCAGGGGGTAATTATGAGGGAAGGATAAATGGGAAAAAAAATTACTCAGTTAATGCATTTAAATGTAATGATGCCAGAAAGAAAGAAACATTTTTTAATACGAAGATGTCCATATTGATGGTAATAACATCCTGTTTATAAGTTTTACCAATGCACATAACTTATAAACAGACATGTTAATAATGGATATGAGTGGAATACTATGTTGTTGGTCTTTTCCCAGTTAGGGGTCGCCACAGCAGAACTAATGATTGGCAGTTGATTTTTATAGTGCCGATTTTCCAGCCTGACACCCAACCTTCAGCGAAGGCACACCCATTCACACATGTCTTTCGGAGGCCACTCAACTGCGGGGAGGACATGCAGACTCCACACAGAAAGCACTCCAGCTGAGAATCGAACAGAAGAACCTCTTGCTGGGAGGCAACAATGCTACCGCTGTACCACCGTGGCTTATATTAGAGGGATACAATGTAACACTGTAAAAAAGGGAGCAAATGTGATATTAATGCTTATAACACGTTGAGTTGAGATAATAGTTAGCAAGGACAGTGAATACAGTAGGGGCCATTTTCATGCAGTGCAGTAATCAAATATTACATGTATATACAGGAAATGTATGTGTATTAACTAGCTATAATGCTGTATTCTCCACTCAGTTCTGTATAAAACAGACGTGGGCCATACAGCAGCTGTGTCATGCATGGCTGAAAGGGACATGTTTTAACATTTGTTACTAGACAACCATAGATGGGGGGTATATTACATTAGTATCATAGGATCACAGGAAGTTACTAGGCTAATGGCCCTGGGGCCCTTACAGGCCTAGCCATGAGTTTATCCCCAAAAAGGAAAGCTCAGTCAGCACCTGTCATCCCTGTCAATGAAGGACAAAGGTGGAATCCCTGGGACAAATTTGTGGTTTCCCATCCACTCATTAAAGTTGCGCTTGAAGTGGGTCAGTGAGATACTCTGTTTGACATGTATGGGAAGTCTGTTCCAGAGATGGGGCAGCCTCTGGGAGACAAACCTGTCTCTCCAACAGGTTTTGTTGATATCACATAATAGATTTAGGCCTTTTGAGTGGGTAATGTGCGAGGAGTTAGACTTATGGATATAGTGCATCTCCAGTAGGGCAGGGTCTGATATTGCTTTGTAGGTGAGACACAGATCACCTCTGAGCAATCTATATGATACCGAGTAGAGTGATAGTAATTTGGGCCTGTCCATACAGAACAGGTATTGGGGGCCATGGATTCTCTTTGTGAGGTATTTCTGTGGCCTTTCCTGTTGGTGCAGGTGTTGAGAAAGGTACATACCAGACAGGGCATTATACTTAATTATTGGCCTAATGAGGGAAGAGTACAGAGGGTTAATAACCTCCTTTCTTCTGAATGCAGTCCCTTTACTTATGAGATGAACCAAGCCTATGTTGACCTTATGGCTCCTAACCATGAGCCAGTTAGCCACCCACCTGACAAGATAGAGGTTTATGCCAAATTGTGTTAGTTTTTCAATGATGCCAGAGTGGGGGATTGTGTAAAAGGCCTTGGCCAACTCAAGGTAAGCTGTATGTACTGACTATCCTCATCCTGGGTCTTGGTGACAGTCTCAAAGAAGTCAACCAGATTCAGCAGGTGAGATCTGGCTTTGACAAATCCCAGCTGGGTGGGATCAAGTACTTGGAGACTGCTCACATCCTTGTTTATGTGATCCATAATAATATGCTCCATGGCTTTACAGATCAGACTTTTAAAGCTAATGGGGTGATAGTTTCCTGGGTCAGTAGTGGCACCACCTTTGTGCAAGGGGATGACAATGACAGGTGTCCACTCTGCTGCAATGAATCCTGTAATTAAGCTGTGGTTGAATAGGGTGCTCAATGGTGAAGCTAGTTCTTGCTGGAGATGATACTGAATACAGCCTGGGATACTATCAGGTCCCATGGAAGCTGTGTTCTTTGCCTTGGATAGGGACGTTAATACTTGATCTATGGAGATGTGAGTTGTAGGACAAGTATCGGGAATGTCAAATCGGCCTTTGGGGGGAGATAAGGGGGTGAAGTTTGCACTGAACCTATCAGCTAGCAGGTTGGCTAAATCAACAGGATTAGTGTAAGTGGTACCATTAAGTACTAATTCGGAACAAACCAGGGCTTTACCATAGTGGTTCCTGATGCAACTGAAGAAGGCTTTGTGGTTTACCTTTCTTTTGGAGGCTGGTTTCAATTCATAATTGGTTTTGGAGGTTTTCACTAGTGATCTAATTTGCTTGCTGAGGCTGAGGAGAGAGTTTTTCCAATTTGGAATTTGTTCCTTTTTACCATTAGTGAACAGTTTCTTCCTTTTGTTGTAAAGCCTATTGATAGAGGATGCCCACCAGACAGGTTTGTGTTTCCTTGAGAAGCAGGCTTTAGTTCTGTTGGGTATGGCTGAGTTCATGCAGTTGTACAGGTGCTTGTATACTGCATTGGCGTACTGCTCAGCATAGATGTCTGCATCCTCTGAGGGAGAATGGTGGTGTTAGGCTACTGATAACCTGCATTAGGAGGTTGTAGTCAGCTTTTGAGAAGTTTTTAAGCCTGGTTATAGCTGGGGAAGGGGTGTTGTGTGGAACAGAAACTTTGAATGAGACAGACTGATGATCTGACCTCACTAGCATAGAACATACTATGGGTGTGGTGCAGTGGTCACCCATGTGGGTGAGAACCAAGTTCAGATTGTTATCTCTCCTTCTGTGGGATGAGACAAGTTCATTCAATCTATGGTTGGGTAGTTGAAATAACCAAGGATCAGGGTGTTAGGGGTACCTTGATGGAGTCAAGTAGGACCAGGTAGAAGGGAGTGGGTGTCCTGAGTCATGGAAGGGGGTCTTTAACTGGCTATAATATAATGGGTGTCTTGATAACTGTCAGTTGCACATAGAGCAATTCCAGTAAGTCATGCTGGCAAATCAGTCTGGAGGTGTGCCTGTACTTAATGAAGACAGAGACTCCACCACCCTTAGTCTTTCCGCCCTCATTTTGGGGTTGGAAATTGTGAACTGATATGTAGCCTGGTAAGGTAGGGGTGCTCTCTGCAGCCCTGAACCAAGTTTCCATGACTGCACAGATATTGGCATCTTCCAGTATGAGGAGAGACTTCAGTGAGTGCATTTTCAGATTAAGTTTCCTATCGTTAAGCAGCATGACCTTCAATTTGCTTTTCGACAGATCATTTATGTTGTAAGATTTGTCTTTGGGACATAGCCTAAAAAGGCACAATGGAGGAGGCAAGAGCCTTGGCCAGGATCCAGTACCCCAGGGGTGACAGGTTGAGGCCATCTCTGGCAAAACATCGAGGCCTGTCAACAATGTCATCCCAGCCAGACAGATAGTGGATCTCCTGGAAAGATACCAGAAACTAAACCAATTGTTGAAGTCAATTATTTTTTGTTGGTATTGTGGTATCATTCTTGGTGAAGGTAGGATGCTGCTTATGGCTAGGGTCATACCTGCCTGAGACACATACTCTGAGAGCTCAATCATATCTCTCTTCTTATAGTCCATTGACACATATCTTAAACAAGCATGTATTTTATGTACATATGCATGATAAACAATAATACAATAATAATCAAAATACACAAATGAGCAATGCCAACACAGAGCTGATGCCACTGTAGTAGTTCAAGGTCTCCATTTGTAAATGCAGTGCATGTAATACAGGATTATACTGGGCATGCTCACAAGATATAACAGTGAGCATTGCCATAACAGCATGTAAACAAGACAAACACATATAATATTTGCATTAATAATAAATAAAACTTGAGAATAATAACTTCATGCAGGGTTCTTTGCGTAATGTCAGTACATTTATAGAATGTTACCTTTGGCTGGAATTGAACAGCAAGCTACGTAAGCCAACCAACTACAAAGTTGTACATGAAAATCATGTGTCACAGTGGAAGTCTTAAAGCTGTGAAACTCCACCTATATGAAGTCATTACATCATATGAATGTGTTGTAATGTGTATGAGATAAAAGGGCTGGGGAGGTTTCTCTCACTGTAATTATACACATTTTAATACTTGTGGATATCATTCATGCATAATAGCATTAAGACATGCAGTGCTTACAGTCAGTCAATGTGGATTTTGAACACCTGACTATGTGACAACATAAGCTACATGATATTGGGAAGAATGACTATGACACAGTGCAAATGATGCTACAATTCTGAGATATTTTGGTCTTTGAAGCCATGACTTCATTTTATTGCTGCAAGGGAAATGTGTGCTTGACATTTCTTCAAAATACTGTCCTTATATGTGTGTTTCTCAGACAACATTGCCTCCTACTAGGTATATCCAGACACACATGATGCATAAATATAGTTATCACTGTGACAGAAAAATGGCCATCAGGTATGATGTGTGGATAATCACAAATTTGAGCACATGCATTACAAAGGCACCAGCATATAGAACATTGTGTCATGTCCTCATGCCACATGAAAAGCCTGAGTAGTTCTCATGGAAAAGACAAATGCCATCTCATGTCATCATCATTATCATATAAATAATTTCTGTGTGACTCTGCCTTTCATTTATTTTACCTATATTCTACAGTCCATCCTTAGGAATGCTATGCTCACCAAGTAAGTTATAAGGACCCTCTGACTTGCATGCTCACCAGTTTAAACTTAGCGGCACAGTTATCTACTCAAAACAAGTCAGTACACTCTGCTCTACCTGTGGGTATTCACATCACATATTACCTGTTGCAAGGACCCTCTGCCTTGCATACTTGTTAGTCTGAAGTCAGCAGCACAGTTACCTACCCAAAACAAGTCCGTACACCTTGCTCTACTTGCAGGCATTCATATCACATATTACATGTATGTTTTTCCACTTCAAAAAGCTACATTGTAATCTTTATTTTGCCTATTTACTAATAGAATATCAGAAAACTTAACTGAAACTACATTTTAATCTTTATTTTGCCTATTTACTAGTGGAATATCACAGTACTTAACTGAGTGTGATAATTCTAGCATAGCTTGTTTTTTGTTAGTTCGGCATAGTGTGAGTTCCACAGACATGGCTTTCCTTTCCCTATTCCCACACAGATCAGTACATTAACCTTTCACTTTCAATACATTTAAGCTATTTAACCAAACATATTCTTTAGTTTTATTTATCCACTCATCTATATCCTGCTAGTACATATCATTATGTGTCAAGTAATACCCTTTTTAAGACTTTTGTATCTATTGCTGAACTATTTTTTTAACAAAAGTAGCCCCTAATTCTTTACCTTTCATAACAACAGATTGCACTAGTTTATATTTAACTAGTAGAGTAATTCTTCACTGTAACATAGCCTTTTGCTTATCATCACCCACCACCTCTGACATATCTCTTCAAACACATACATTGTGTGATTTTTTACCTTACTGATAGTTTTTCTTTCACAGAGTTTGTCACAAACCAGGTGCAGCCCGCTTCATTTAGCCATGCTCTGCTTGGGCTCACTTTGCTCCCCTACCTTACCCCAATTGCCACCCACTCCCACTTCAATTACATTTATACTACCTATAACCACACATCCCCAACACCTCCACCATTCATGTCCGTTTTCCACTTAACCTTGTACTCTGCCCCACCCCTAAGCAACTACACCAAGTCATTTAATACAGCTGGCCCAGCTCTTTCACATACCACATTAACTCCCACTAGCAATTCTACCAAAACCAGATCTCTCCTCTCCTTTTCCTATTACTCCTCTTAGCTACTCTTAATATGGCACATCCATATCCTACAATAATCCACCTCTTCTCCCTCACACTAACTCTCTCACTCCTAACAAATTGCATAGTATTCTCATCAATAGATCTATCACAGAATCCTGTGTTCCTTCCCTTTAGAAAAAAAAAATCAATCATAACCCCATTACACAAAGGAGGAAATTGTATTGAACTGTCTAACTTCTGCCATATCACCATCCTACCTTTTCTCTCTAAACTCTTAGAAAATGTGTACATAAACAACTTCTTGACCAGCTTATGCATAATGAACTACAAACACCCACCCAACATGACTTTATACTAGGTCATAGTACAACAACCACCATAATATCCATTATGGACATAGTTAACAAAGAAAGAGACTCTGGCCAGCTAACCTCAGCACTATTTCTTGATCTATCAAAAACTTTCAATACTGTCTCACACCCCAAACTCTTACAGCTTGTGTTGTTAATAGCACAACAGGTAGTGTACTTGCTTTCAATGCAGAAGGCTGTGGGTTCTACTCCCACAGTATGTAGATATAGCAGCAACTCTCTTCCCTTGGCCTTTCTGATACATCCTTATAGTGGTTTTCTAGCTACCTGTCTGGCAGGCAATAATGTATAAAATGGCAAGGCTGTCTATATCAATTTCTAACCAATAAAACGGGAGTTCTACAAGATTCCATCCTAGAACCCCTCCTCTTCAATGCCTTCATAAATAATCTCCATACTGCCTCCTACCAAAAGTCCCCAATCAAATAAGCAAATGACTCAATTCTAATCTACTCTTCCAATAATATAATACAGCTCAGACAAATAACCCAAATTGCCTTCTTCTCCATTGAGTCCTAGACCAACAATGCACAATTATTACTCAACTCCAACAAAATCGAACTCCTTATTTTTACACTAAGGGCATTTTCAACTGACTTTAAGATATTTTTGTTAAATAGCACAGAATTGAAGTGGTTCCCTACACCAAGTTATTAGGAGTAACAATAGATAATAAACTTACCTTTGAACTTTATATACATTACACTACCAAGAAGACACATCAGAAACTAGGAATGAGCCATCAGCACAAATATTTCATGGATACAGCCACCAAAACATTAGCCACACCCAACTTGCTACCTTCCTTAACATATGGTACCCATATTTTAACCAACCTTCGAAATACACTAAAAATAAGCTTGAATCCTTCTATAACAAAATCTCTAAATTTGTAACAGGTGTATCACACTGTAAACACCACAGTTCTGCTCATATCCCCATTAATTGACTAGAATTCTCTGAATATCTAAACTATCTCCAACTAACAATTGCCCATAAAATTATCTACAAACCTAAGGACTGTCACACTTTAAATACAATACTCCAAATCTATACCCCTAGTTGGACTGTCCACTCAAAAGACAAAGAGCTTCTAGCTCTATATAAACCAAACAAAGCTGCTGGACAATGTTTATACTCCTACTTAGTGACCAAACTTTGGAATACACTACCCCTAGATATCAGAAATTCAACTAATTTCAAGAACTAAAGGTTTAAATGAACTTCCTACACAAGTCATGTATTTGTCCCTGTTCCAAACCAAGCTGGTTCCTACCCTCTTTACTACCTCTACTTCTACTTTCTCCTCACTTGCCCACTTTTTCCACCTTTACCTGAATTCCATCTACTACCTCTAGTAATTTCTCCTTCTTTTTCTGTCTTAGATTCCCTGTTCTATTCTACCTAATCACCTACTCCCTCTGCAGCTGAATCACTCTACCATCTTTTTATCGAATCCCTATCTTAATTCTTCCACGCATCTCCATACTACCATCCTTCACCTCCTTTATATCCAGTTCAAACTATGATCTCTATACTTACAAAAATAACCTGACCAATCATACAGGCTCTTTTTATTGCTATCACACCTATCTATGCAACTCCCTCATAACACATGCCTCCACGGATATATCCTACCTGCAACGTTTAGTTAAACTTCCTATGTAAAATGTATGTCTGTAGATATAACTGTTGATCTTCTTTGTCAAAATCTATGTATTTTTGTTATGCTTAGACATGCTTGCTTATCTTACATGTAAAATGTATGTATCTGCTTTTTGGTTCTTCTGTAAACTGTCTTTTCTTCTCTTCTTCTTTTCCAGTCTGATGAAGTTGACACTTGTTTAAAGAAAGCGCTCACGTTTTATTTGTTTTTCTTGTGGATTTTTATCATTAAATACACCTTTAGTTTATTATCACCTGAGTGATTTGTGCCTGTGAAACTCTGCCTGCCAGCATTTTTATTTACTGAATTTTCTTCTCTGTTTTGTTACTGCATTCATTATATAAAAGTTAGATTTCTACTTCTCTTTGTACTGAAGTTTTTCCTCCCCAGTCCTCTGCTGAAAATAGGTTTCTTGCCCAGTCAGACTTTTCCAGTAACCAAATGTCAAATAAATAAATAAATAAGGAGCAGAAATAATTGTAACAGTAATCCTGATCCATACATGTACTCATCAGATAGACGGAAGACAATATTGTTACCTACCTGCACATTCACAGACATACTGACACATGTGAGTCTAAGAAGTAATGGCTGGATTGGAACAGAATACCTAAGATCACAAGGTACAGAATACTTACTGAATCTCACATGACACATAAGAAGTTTTGCAATTGTGACAGTCCGCAATTGAATAGATGACATCATCATTCTTTAATATGTTGATGTTCTTCTAAAAATGTATGAATGTATCTGAAGTGCACAGTAATACAACACAACTACACAAATCATGTGTATTAGAAGCCTTCTCTCTGCATCACATGACAGATAAACACCCACAGAGGAAGTCAATCATTTCTAATAGATTATATGCATAACAGCTGGCAAGAGTTTTTCTCCAGTGATGTGGTAATTGAGTCCTTGTTCACTTGTAGCTGTGCAGTGATGTGGGAACACCCAGCTATAATGCCATTTCACAGAAAATAGTCTAGACTGTTACTTGTGTTTCTCACATATCATTGATGAACATCATAAAGTTTAAAAATATTTTAGGAATAATATAATTTTTTTTCTGTAGTTCATTCTGGTAAATTTGTCTCCTGTTAGCATGATGTGTGTATACAATTGTAAGAGCTTTTGACCAGACAGACAGATTTTCTCTCTTACCTACATGTTATCACCCTTTATTCCACTACCAGAATATTGTATTTGCATAGAAATTCCATAAAAAAGACATTTACGGGTACTCCTCTGCTTATCATTCTATACGTTTAAGCATGTGTTTCCTAGCTTTACCTGGTTATAGTGGGAAACTTCCTCTTGCCCACTTTGGCAACAGTGTGAAATTTGGGGCTCAAAATCAATACTGGACACTTTGCAAAATCTTTCAGACTTAAACTTGATTGACTTAGATTGTTGCTGTATTTTCTGCTCGACACCTCTTAGTTAAGTGCATGTTTTATTTTTACTCGGAATAAAATGCCTTCTTACTCTTTCATCTGAATGTATCAGCATTTCCATAGCTTCCAGAGGTGAAAACTCATGCCTGCCCCCCCCCCTCCAAATATATGCTGTTTAACGCATTTATATTGCACATTTACCTCTGCAGGACTGCATGCTTTCACACTCCGCATCTTTTTCTTTTTTTTGGTACTCTAGCTTACATACATTTCTTACAGACATAACATTAAGATTTTATGTCTTCAATGATGATAGTCTTGCTTTAACAGTTACTGATTTTATATAATCAATTTCATTAATTTAAAGTTAATATTTTGAAGGCAAACAAATTTATAATCAAGGTCATTTCTATGGTGTATACATAAATACAGCCACCTGCTGTTGTGTAAAGTAATGAGAAACAGCAAAAAGGAGGTAGTAGAGAATCCAAAAGTCAAAATGCTGCTGTTTTCTGAATTTGAATACTGTTTTAAGATCAATCGAATGTGAAAACTGCCCTAAGATTAGTGGTAGAATGCCAGAAAATAGTATGTCTCCTTTTCTGGTCCTGCATATTTTAACATATTGTAATTTTTCATTTCTTGCAAAAATGAAAGCCTTAAAATGTTCTTAGGACTCTGCCTTCAAACAATTTTGTTTTATTCAGTTAACTTGTATTAAAAAACCCTAAGAAAATGATTTTATTTGTTTATTTATGACTATCTGTTTGGATCTTAGCAATTTTTTTTGTTCCCTGTCTTCCTTTCTTCTCTAAAAAGTGTACGCATTCAGTCTCAGAATTCCACTCAAATCAGGTTTGACACATGGATAATTATGATTGTTCTAAGAGCAGGTGATACCACTGCAATCAAATATGCCAAAACTCCACATGAAATTATGTTAATTTATGTTCATTACACTATGTCATCACTAAAGACAGTTTATTTGGTTCTAAGCACACCAGAAAACTTGGTGTGTAACATAACCTGTGCTTATTAGACGTATATTAAGACAATAACATAGCATTGCACACTTAGCGTTAATCAGTAAGCACCATTACTGATAGTAAGATAGTTGATTTTGAGCAAAAATACACACTTTTTTAAAGTCGGTATGAAGTTCAGTTAAAATAATATTTAATTTATTTCATCAAGTACTCTAACATTAAGTTCATTGTAAAGAAGTATTCCTGTCAAAGCCCATATTTTCGACAAACTACAATAAGGTTCCTTGAAAACAGTGTTTTCTGATAAGTTTTTGTAAACAGTCATTTCTTTTGCCTGGGTTCTTTAATGCTAACATTTAACAAACTCAACTGCAGAGAAAAGGGAATCAGCTAAGAATACTGCACTGACAGCTGTTCCATGAAGATAAGAAAACATTAGGATACTGGGTGTTCATTAAGCAGAAGTCTATCACCTGAGAGTATGAAAAGCTGGCAGATAGCTAAATGCCTGTATGATATCATACTATGTAGTTAATTGAGTAGCTCCATACACACAATAATTCAAATTTTGTTACTATAGTACCTACGGTTTACTTATTAGTGTATGTGTGTGTGAGTGTGTGTGTGTGTGTGTGTGTGTGTGTGTGTGTGTGTGTGTGTGTGTGTGTGTGTGTGTGTGTGTGTCTATCTGCAAATAATGACAAAGAGCACTTTCTACTGATATTAACTGTGAAGATTACTCTACATTTTCAAGCATATTAAATAAAAAGATTCTTAATATCAAAACAGCATCACAGTCATTTGAACACTACCAATCCAAGGCACTTGTTTCCTTTTAATCTGTAATTCCTTTGCATGAGTTTCCTCAGTTTTATTTTAAAAGAATAATGTAGTTAACCACTGGCACACATTTATAACTGAATTAAGACATTTTTGCAACATTTTCTATGTAGGATTTTTACTCTAATATATAGCTACATTCCTTAATATACCAGCAAAAGGATGTCTCCATCATGTCTATCACTCATCTCTAGACTCTTGAACATTTCTTGGTAAAGGTTCTATGTTTCTAAGGTTATAACAAGAACTATAATATCTCAGACAGCAAAGTGTTTTCTTAACTTAACACACCCGCCCTTTAACAGGAGAATATGCATATATTCAAAAAGCAGGAAAATAGTTTCATACAGAGATAATCCATGAGTTAAACAATGAGTAACACAATACTAACTATAAGCTTCCCTAAATTTAGAAATACATAATGAAAATTACTAAACACTGACCAGAGGATATCATGTTATGGCAGACTTTGCTGTCAGCACCATTCATGGAATTCTTTTTGAAATGCTTATTATATACTACATGGCAAATTTACAGCCATCACTCACACACACTCAGACTGCACCTGCATGTTTCAATATCTGCTTCCAATTACCCTGGTGAGATTCCCAGTACCAGCAAACCAATAAGGGCAGATCACACTTCTATGTACTTAATAACAGCACCAGGCACATTCTGTGGAATCCACATGTGTTATATGAATGAGATATCAACTGTGCTACATGTCTTAGATGTGGCTTGTCGTACCCTCCTTGTCAGCCATGTCTGAGATACCTTCTGTTAGAAATAAACAAGTGGCATCTATGTTAGGCAGTAAAGATACCTCAACTGAATCATCTCAGCCTGAAGCAACTGTGGTTTTACTTCAAAGTTCTGAAGATGTGCACCCATTCTAAATGCATAGTACAAAAAAAAAAATCCTAAGAGAAAGGCAATTACAACCTTAATACATGCATAAATATAAAATGTTGTCTTAGAATCCTTAATGCTGGGATCTTTGACTGAGGCACTTAAAAAGGGTTTAATGATTGTTTTACTTGTTCTATATATTATAGTTACATTTTAATAGTTATATAGTTACATTGTATTGCTTTTTCTCAAGAATTTTAATTGATTTTGTTTCTGAAGTCATTTATTTAAAAAGCAGTTTTATTGATTTTGATTATAATGAAAACAATCACATAGACATATATAAGATAATTTACATTACAAATTTACAAATTGAGTAAACAAAAACACCAGCCACTGGATTTGAGATTGGAACATTTTACACTATTGGCTAAAGGTATGAAATTTGTACCTAGACCTTCATTCAATTTAATATACACTATTACTGAAATCAAACTTTTTACTCGTAAATTAAATTTAGACATGTGTTTTAAAAATACATCTGACTACAAAAAGTAGACATTAAGAAAAAGAGTTGTTTTATACCTCCTACACACCCGAATATAGTTTTTTTTGAAAAGCAGTAATCAATGAGATATACAGCATCAATAGGCAACTCACAAGAATGATATGTCAAGACAATTTGAATACTAATGAGAGGAAAATTTTGGAAGAGCTGACTGCTAACAATGATATAAGAGTAATGAAGCCAGACAAGGGTGGAGGGTAGTATTGTTCAACACCTACGATTATATCAATGAAATGTACAAAATTTTGCATGATTCTGGTAATTATGAGACTGTATCTATTAACGAGATAAATATTGGGTACAAACGTATAGATATGTGTATTGAGGAACTATTACTTGATCAACATATTACCAAGGACACATACAACTTTTTGAAGGTGGAATATCCCACACTGGCGAGTATCGTAGCGATACCCAAGATTCATAAAAATATAGAACAACCCCCCCCCTTTCTCCCTATAGTTTCGGGTAGCCGATCCAAGATTTACCCTCTAGGTGTGGTTGTGGACAGATGGCTTAAACCCATTTATCAAAATATTGTGCATTTGGTCAAAGATTCTTGGTCTTTTTTAGCAAAATTAACAAACGACAAATGGTCAGAGGACAGCACATTCATTACTATTGATGTTGTGGAGTTATTTTCTAGTATACCAAAAGAAGTAGGATTAGAATATTTTTTGTAATAGTTTATACAGATATTCAGGTTTAGAATGAGACAGGATTTTAGTCATTATGGAACTCATGTCACTTGTCTTGGACCACAATTACATCCATTTTGAAGGGGAGAATTTTAAACAAGTTAGAGGCGTGGCAATGGGAGCGGCTTGCACTCCCATATACGCTAATTTAGTCATGTTAGAATGGGAAACCACCCAGCTATTTACTAATGATTTATAAAAGAGTTATTTATTATTCCCACTATTTGGATGATATGTTTGTTTTGTGGAATGGAGGCAAGCAAAGTGTTGATGCTTTTATAAAATTTTTGAACAACTCTAGTACATTCTTAAAATTTACTTATACATGCCATGATGAAGGCATTGCATATTTAGATATTTTTATTACTAAGAAGAACACTGGTTTTAAATCCAACATTTATAGGAAAAAGACATTTTTGAATAGTTATTTAGAATTTACTAGTTGTCATCCGCGAAAGATGATGAAAAGTATTTATAAAGGTCAATGTATTCGGGCAGCCTGCATGACCTCTGAATACAATGACGTTTTGACAGAGATAGAATATATCCAGGATATGTTCAATAAGAGGGGATACCCAGAACGGTTGTTGAATAATATATCTAGATATGTAGTCGGAGAATGAGGTAAAAAATTTCCCCCTCTATTAGGTAGAGAGTTGATTAATAAAGAACCTAATGTTGAAAACAACAAATATGGTAGGGCATGTATTCTGGAATATTCACCTTATGTGGAATTTATTAAAAGAATCATAAGAAAAAATTGGAATTTGTTAGTTATTGAGGATGAAGTAAGTAATACAGTAGGGACTTCTCCATTATTTGTGTACAAGACAGGACCTAATATTAAAAAGAAATTGGAACATACATTTCCTACTACCAGTGGTGTATATGGAAGTACAAAAAAGTATGGTTCATGTAATCAATGCCACGCAATATTAGAGATGGATTATATAACTCTAGATAACGTCAACAGAACGGTCATTAAATGTAAACAGGGCAATTGCAATACGAAAAATACTATATACTTGGCTAAATGCATGTCTTGTTCAGGTTTTTACATTGGAAAAACAGAACTTTTTTTAGAAAACGCATTTATGATAATTTATACTGTATTAAGACTAAAGACATGAATAATGCTTTAAGCAGACATACACACGATTATGGAGAAAAGCACGTTTTTAAATTTGCCATTATTGACCAGGTTAAAGTAGGTCCTATGGGTGGAAATTATAAAGCCTTATTAAGTAAAAAGGAAGTTATATGGCAAATTTTCATGGATGCAGGAAGAAAACCAGGACTGAATGATTATTTTCCTATCAAACCAATATTAGAATTACAGTAGTATGCACTGCATTTATATATTGTCTAGATGTCACACTTCTTTATTCTTCTTTAATTTTTTTTCAAGATATAGAATGAGACAGGGTAAACCTTTTGAGGTTACAATATGATATTTTTATCTTATTAGATTTTTATCTTATTAGATTTCTTACTCCATTATATGATAGTATTCCATGCCTTCGATTTTTTAGCATTATTACTATTTTTATTTTTATCATTAATATGGTTATTTTATTACGGACAATAACATGAGGTACATCATTATATTTTTATAGTATTTATGATACGATGTTAGAATGCTTTTTATTATTTATTATTTTTTTTTTAATTTCTTTGTATTATAGACTGTTTTATGTAGGTCGACAGCTTGTTGTGTGATTTTTTATAAATTTTCTTTATTCGCAATGCTATTTTGTATGGAGCTATATAGCTTTAAATAATTTTGACTTGGAGGTGGGATTGGCACCAAAAAGTTTTTAAAAAAAGTTTTGCTGACTAAAAATGGCATTCTGAAGAAGTCCAGATAACGTGGATGAAAGCGCTTAATATTTTACTATTGTTACAGGTCGAATAAAGTAGTTTGTTACTTTCCATAAAAATCATGTATTGTGCATCCATCAGTGACTCCAGCCTATCTGTGTGTGGTTTTTACTTAAATTTACAAATTGATAACATGTATTTATAGCATTTAAATATGAATATACGAATAACAAAGCAAACAAACTAAAGTATGTACATAGACATCCAGTATTTATACATTAACTTACACTATAACCTTCCTTTTGTAACTTGTTCTCATGAATGACAAGGAAAGTCAATTATCTTTATGCAAAATGATCATTTTTTTCCAACATATTTTGTAAGTTAACCCATAAATGATGTTCATATGTCTTTCTAGATGTTCTAGAGGTTATGGTTCTTATCTGTAAATGACTAACTTCTTTTAATAAATTAGTAAACTCAGAGAATGTAGGAGGATGTTTTGAAATCCAGTTTTTTGTTATGATCTTTCTAGCCACTGCCAATATAGTCCATAGTAATGAGTATTTGGTTTTCCTAACACATTATCAAACAGGTGTATTAAATATGATTAATGATTTATTCAATATGAAGTTGTCTGAAAAAAGTTCTTGTAAAAAGTAATTTACTTTATTCCAAAAGATATTTAAGGTTGGACAGTCAAAAACATATCTGCCCAGTTAATATCTACATTAGAGTTGCATCTATTACAGATGTTCTGTTTTTTATTAATTTTGCCCATTATTTGTTGTGTATAAAAGGATCTATTCATGAATCTCCATGTGTAAATCTTCCATTTCAGAGAAAATTATGTTTTCCCAGCTGATTGTAGCATACTGACCTTATCTTACTCACTTGGGGAATTACAAGTAATTAAACTATAATAACTCCAGTAGTTATGTGTGCAAGAAAATGTTTATTCTCTTAAAAGTCTATAAATAAAGGAGAAACTGCCTGAATATGTATGCTGGTGTAATAATGTTGATCGAAGAAATTGTAATAATATCTTGGTGTCATGTTTGCTAGTTGGTGAAGCTAGCTTCAGCTTATTATCAAGATGTAGTATAAGTGTTTCTATATCTAACCATGAGGAATTATTAAGTTTATATTCCTGTATAATATGATCCATTGAACTAGTCTTGTATTCATAAGTTAGCTAGACCCAGTATTTGAGTTTATTGTTTTTCACTTGAGAAATGTTGTTAATATCTGAGGTAACAAAAGTCTCTTGTGTATATGCTATAGGAAACAACAAAACTGTAGTCTTTATATTTAACATGTTTATATATAAAGTTTCTAAAGTTAATTAGAATAGTATGTATGTATGTAACTGGCAGTATGATTAGGATTCGTATGTGTGATAAAATATTCTTTTAAGATCCATATAAAAGGTGTGTTTATGAATTCTAGTTGATATGTTGTTGGTCTCGTTATACGTTCCATGGCTGATACTTCCCATAAATATTTCCATTTAGCTAAATAGGTTATATCTAAGAGCTGAGAAATTTATCTGATTATAGTGGAAACCGAATAGAGATTTAGATCTGGGAATGCTATTCCACCATTCTTCCAGCTGTTAGTATGTTGATTAATATTAATTCTATGTTTTTTTTTGTGACCAAAAGAATCTTAGTATTAAAGTGTTTAGTTTATTTACAAACCTTTTTGAGGGTAGAATTTGAATGGATTGTATTATGTATAAGATTTTAGGTATAATTATCATTTTTATAATGGTTAGTTTTTCTTCAGTAGTAAATATTATTGTATTCCATTTTGAAAATAATTCTTGGATATCTTGTAAACATTTTTTATAGTTTAATTGAATTATTGATTTAATGTCTTTGGCAAGAATGATTCCAAGATATCTGATTTGATCTGCGTTAGCAATGTGATATGTATTATTTCCTATCATCCTTTTTTTTTATTTTTTATTATTAGGATATATGGGTAGAATTTTGTTTTATTGTCATTGAATGATAGACAGGACATCATTTGAAATGTTTTAATTGATTCATATAATGACATGAATGAGGAGTCATTTCCCTTTGTGGTGATAAGAATATCATTTACAAACAACTGGATTTTGGCTATATTGTCTTTATCCATTTCCAAACCCTCTATTTCTTTATTGTTTCTTATTTCATTTGCCCAGGGTTCCATGATCAAGTAAATAGTAGAGTAGAGAGAGGACATCCTTGTTTGGTGCCTTATGTAATAGATATGTTATTGGAAATATATGACCCTATTTTGATATATGCATAGGTTTCTTTCTATAAATGTTTTAGAAGATTAATAACATTATGTGAAAAATGTAAGCATTCCAAAAGAGTAAATAGATACATCCAGTTAATGGAATCAAAGGCTGCATTAATATCAAGACTAATTAATGATAAGTTTCTTTTCTTCCTTTGTGAGAAGTCTCTAATAGTTAGGGTTCATTTTATATTATCAAAAGTACTTCTGTTAGTTATAAATCCTGTCTGGTGTTTGTCTATTAAGTGGGGTAAGAATTTCTTCAATCTTTCTGAGAATATATTCATAAACATTTTATAATCGATATTCAGTAAAGATATTAGCCTATATGAGGAACAGAATTTTGGGTCTTTATTTGATTTTACAATAGGGGATATGAATGTATATTTCCAGGATGGGGGTGTAATATTATAATTTTGGGCCGAATTATATACTTTGTGTAGTAAGGAAATAGCCATTTTGGGCATTATCTTATATATTTTAGGAATAATTCCATCGTTACCTGGAGCTTTGTTTAGTTTAAGCTTATTTACTTGACTTTGTATATCTGATAAAGTAACTCTTTTGTCAATAACTTCTATTTGTTGTTTGTTTAGTTTATTATATATATTCTTGTTAATATAATCTCTTGAAGTCATTTATTGAATTATGCTGATGAAGTTATTTCGTTCTGGTGTCCATAAACTCCGGTCTCCCCTACTGTCCTATCCTGGGGTTGTGCACACTAAATAATTCTGCTACTCCCATCAGCTCTAAACTAAAGGCACCCCCTGGATGATTTTAAACACTCAGAGATAAAAAAAAAAACACCAGAAAGCTCACTACAAACCTGCCAAAACACTTTATAAGTAAGAAAGTCTGTATAAACCTTTTTCTTTATTAACCGTCTATTCAATATGTAATGTTTTTTGGCTAGAATAGTTGCTTTAATATTGTGTTTTTTTACACTTTTAATCAATATAGTGTGCACCCCCCCTGAAGTGTGGCTAACCCCCTCCTAGCTTAATTTAATTAAGAACTGTACTTGCAGCAGTTTCTAATCCCACTGTACTTAGTCAAGGAGGAGTACAGAACAACCTTAAGCTTATATTCTTTAATGCTGTGTATGTAATCTTATATACCCTACTACTGTGCTCCCAATACTTAACTGGCCCCATATCATGTTTTAAATAGATTTGCCAGTACCTCAATGATAGTTTTTTTCTTAGTACTTATTTGAAGATTCTTGGTCTTTGGGATGTCATCCCACACTGTTCACCCTCCGGACTCACTTCGCTCCCCTATTCTGCGTCCAAATCTTACCTGCCTCCATCACATCTAAATTTAAACTAATCCACACCACACCCCTACCTCTGTTAGCTCCACCCTTCTCATCCATACACTACAGCTCTTAACATATTTCTGTTAATATCACATTAGCATCCCATCGATACATTACTCCCCTTCCTTCATTTCTACAAACTTTACTACTCTCCTCTAGTTATATGTAGTTTTTTCTGATTGCCTTTCTAGTAATACTTAATCTAAAATGATTCTCCTTACTCTCCTATCACTAGTACTCTTCTCCCTGTCTTCACTTTCATCATATCTGGTCCCTATCTGACCTATGCTAAGCTCTGCTATAGGCATACCTCTTACACCAATAATAGAAATTACTACTCCCTTCCGATCACCACTCATCTCTTTTACTCAGACAATATACTGTTGTTTAAATCCAAACTGTTTCAGACACAGCTATACCTGTTTAAAATTAAAATTGCTAACAATTTAACCAAAAGTTAAATCTTACCTTCACTATACAGTCTTGAAATTCCTCCAGCTCTTTGGTGACATCCACTCTAACCCTGGTCCCAACATGACTCAATTCCAATCATCAACCCATATTCCAGGTAAACAAAATATGCTTAAATTTATCTCAGTAACCACAGATATCCTGTGCAACAAAATCTCTGAGTTGCATGCTTGGATATCTGCACAATCTCCTAACATACTAGTAATCACTGAAACATAGCTTAAAAGTAAACGATACCAAAGTACTTTCTCCTGGCTTTAATATGTTCAGAGCTGATTGCCTTAAAAGAAAAAAAGGTGGTGTTGCAGTAATATATCCTGATTCCATCTCCTTAGCCCCTCACAACCAATCCATACCCTGCTTTGACAAAGCTGAACTATTAATCACCTACCTTAAATTAAACAACAATAAAATTCTCTACATTATAGCTTTATACATACCCCCTGGCAATAACTTATCAACTTAGGAAAGTATCCTATCATTTGTGTCAAAAAATATCTCTCTGGAAACAGTAATATTAGGTGATGTCAACAGTGACTGGCACTAGCTTAACTTACAATTCCTCACTGATAGCATAAACCTATTTGGATTTTCACAACTAATTACTCACCCAACCTTTACCACTTCCATAAACCAAAATGGCTCAATTATTGATTGGATTTTGGTCTCCCATCCTAGCAATTTCTCCATATCCAAAACACGTCCAGCCTCTATCAGTGATCACCACCCCATTTGCACAACTAGACTTACCTCTCATTCATGCAGACAACATTCCTAAAAGACAGTATAAAACCTATCCAACTTTGAACAGCAGGCCATTACAAATATATTACACTCCATTAATTGGTCCTTTTATACTTAATGCTAGATGATGTAGTTGAGCAATTTAATTCTGCATTCCTAAACACCTTAGACTGTTTAGCTCCCACCAGAACGAAAAGAGTCAAAAACCAACTATACTCCTTGGCTTTCTGTCTATCCCAGATGACTCATGAAAAAGAGAGAAGGATTGGACAACTTACCTAAAATATAAGACTTATAATGATTTACAGCATTTTAAAACACTGTATAACCTTGTAAAGAAACAGGTTAATTTAGATAAAAAACAATTATATGCAAAAACATAAGATCAGCACAAATCCAATCCAAAAAATCTTCTCTTCTAGCACACTATCAAAAAAAATCTTTCACCCAGGAAATCAGTCCACTCCCCAACCCTTCTATAATAGTATATCCCCTGACATAGCATCTCAGTTTCTTTCTTGCTTCATCAATAGCATATCTTCCATCACTGACAAATTCCCTCTATCAACCTCTACTTTCTCTCAGCCTCCCATTACCTGTCATTCCACATTTTCCCTTTAACCTGTTCCCATTTCCTTCATCAAATCCCTCTTGTGTAAACTCAAGTTTTTTCCCCCCTGCAGACAATCTTCCTAATGAATTCCTAAAAATGGCTGCTGATTCAGTTGTCTACCCAGTCTCCACAATCATTAATAGATCTGTCAGGAAAGCTTATGACACCTCCCTGTGGAAAAAAAATCCTTTATCCTTCGCATCCACAAATGTGGCACCTCCACAGAAAATTCTAACTTTAGGCCAATTGCATTTCATTCACCATTATCAAAACTTCTAGAAAAATGTATTCATAAACAACTTCTTCAATATCTACTTGTATATAATCTTTTCTCTTCCACCCAAGAAGGATTTAGACCAGCCCAAAACACTATCACTCTTATCTCAACTATTTTCTTCTGAGCTTAACTGAAACATCCTTACAGTGGTTCACTAGCTATCTCTGTAACATGTATCAATCTATCAAGTAGAACTCTAACTTCTCTACTTACTTACCAGTCAACAGTGGGGTACCGCATGGCTCAATACTAGGTCCACTCCTCTTTAACATTATTATTAACCACCTTAATACTGTCACCAAACAAGCAACCCTAATTCAATATGCCAACAATTCTGCATTAATCTGTTCCATCAGGAATCTTTCTCACCTACAGAACTTAACAAACATTCAATTCCATTGAGTCTTGGCTCACCAACAACCATCTGCTACTTAAAGCATAAAAAAAAACTAAACTTCTACTATTTTTACCAAAACATTTTTCTCCAGATACTTCTAACTTTACTATTACTTCTCTGAACAATATTTAAAATGATGTGGTTTCACACACAAAATTGTAATGTGTAACTAACTACCAACAATAATCTCAAGTTTGCATATCAGAAACAACATAAAAAACTAATCAAAATTGGGAATGATGCATAAGGCTAAGAATTTCATCTTCACCTCCACAGGAGTAACCCTTTCCACCACATATCTATTACCAGCCCTTCTATACGCTTCACCTATTCTGAGCAATCCTCGCTCTTCCCTCAAAGCAAAACTTAGCCAATGTTATAACAAAACAGATGCATTTGCCACAGGCCAAGCCCAGTATTCTCACCACTGATCTGCTCTAAGATACCTAAATTGGCTCTAAATACCCCACCTTCTCACCTTTAATCAACTAACATTAACACACAAAGTACTGTACAACTCCTCATTTTCACAAACTACATCACTGCTTCAACACTATATTCCATCTCATGACCTGCTCTCTTCTTACAAGTATTTTCTATCTATTTAGAAACCTTAAAGATCTAACAGGGTTAATATGCACTCTCACTGTTTTACCAAATCATGGAACAGCATTCAAGAAGCAATCAGACTTATACCCCACTACTATTCCTTCAAGTCTAGGCTGAAAGAATATCTAACCAATAAATGGATCTGCCCATGCTTCATGAGATCTTAATACTCTTTTTCATTCCCTTCTCTCCAATCTTAATAGACTTTTTCCTGATTTATCCTTCTTTCCTTCCTGCATTACCTACTTTCTACGAAACTCAAACCAACAAATGCAGAAAAACAAATTTGAAGAAAAACACCCAAGTCACAGATAGGGTTTGTAAGTGCTTTCATTTACTCAGTATAGGCAAACTTCATCAGACCCGTCTGATGAAGTTTGCCTATGCTGAGTAAACGAAAGTGCTTACAAAACCTATCTGTGACTTGGGTGTTTTTCTTCAAATTTGTTTTTCTGCATTACCTACTTTCTAGCCTAAACATTCTATAATTCCTTGACCTTCTAATGTTTCTTCTCTTTATTCTTAAACTAACCATTATCTATCCCAGAAATTAAGATAAATCTTGATGAGTGGATGGGCAATAGGAAGTTCACTCTGGGAATCTTCAGTGGCCTTGCTTAGCAGGGGCACTGGGAACTAACTTTGGGTGGCATGATGCCAGGGAATCTTCTTGGGCTAGGCTTATATAGGCTCCTGGGCCATAATCCTAGTACTCACCTATGAACCTATGACTGAAATTTACTACCTAAGTCTCTTGCCAGAAAGTGTATATAGTTTTTCAGACATTACTTATTCTGTAATATATTTTTCATGCATTATTGTTACATACATATTAGGAATGCTCTTATATCTTCTGTATAACGTATGTTCAGCTTTATTGCTTGCTTTATATTTGCTTATTTTCTTCTTTTATTGTATTCACAAATTGTACTCCCATTGTGATTGTCTTAGTCTCTGTAACCAATGTTGATTTCTAATTCCATTCAAATTGTACTGTGGAGCTTTTCTCCCCAGGCATCCTCTAAAAATGGGTTTGTACCAGTCAACACATGAACTAAAATAAATAAATAAAGTACGTATTTAAATAAGAATGCTTATGAGTTTTATAATTTACCTAAGTTTGGAAATGATTTTTGATAGCTTATCATCTGTTTTTACTTTAATAAAGATTTTTATGCTTAGTCACAACAGGCTTCACTTTTTATTTCTTGTTTACTTGTTTTCTGAAAGTGTTTTTTTCTCTTAAAACTGATTAATTTAAGATTCGTAATTTGCATTGAAAGTGAGCCAAGAACTCTGCACAGCAGTCTAATTTTCATCAGTTGTATAGCTGTTTATGTCCTTTAATTCACTCACAACAATAAAGTGAGAGCTTAATTTTATAGCTCAGCTCTTATTTTATGATCACTAGCTCATACAGTACTTGCAGTATTACCACTGTACTGGTCAGCATCGTTATCCACTCTACCTTCTCTCATGATCAATATTCCCAAAGATTGTGATTTCACCCCTACCAACAGAGAGCAGAAATTAACTAGGATGGTGTGAAGGGGCAGTCACCCAGGAAGCAAAACGTTAGGGGGCACAATTGGAAAATCACAATTTTTCCACAGTGCATACTAGCAAAATACAGGCATCTCACTTGCTGTATCACTTTGTGCATAGAATAAACTATAGATTGCTACAGTTTAAAGAGCAAACAAAAGACCTTTTTTTTTCCCTCTGAAGCATTGTAACACTCTCATATAGCATAAACTGTAACAGATGCTTGTTATAAATGCAGCAAGCAGTTTGTTAACAGTTTAAATGTAGAAAGGAACTTTTTTTTTTTAAATATGAAGCACTGTAACACTATGTATGTGGAATAAACTTCAACAGCTGCTTGTCTCAAATGTAGCAAGTAGCTTGCTATACTTTGTAGGTAAAAAAGACCTTTTTTATTCATCAAGTTCAAGGAGAGAAGCTTTTTGAGGAGAGGTACCAGAATGGGGACATTCTGTGAGTAAAAATAGCTAGCTGCATCTCTGGAGAATAGTTCATTGTTTTGTGGGAGAGAAGAATGATCTTTGACTACCAGAAATGATTTTAATTCTAACCTATTTGCATCCAGTAGCAAACTACCACAGTGCGTACAATGGGCAGTATTCTCTTCAGACAAAAACAAGAGCTTAACTTGCATACATCAAGGGTGCACCCCTCACTTTCCCAAAATGTATATTCTCTTAATCTAGACCACACCTTGATATCATGTTTATTAATCGCTGAATAGAAAGGAAGACAAGACACAGCTTTGATAGAGTCTGATGTCCACTATAAAAATGTTGAACTTCATATCAAGAATATAAAAACAGCTTTTGTTTTTCAAATACAGGCAATAGATGGCATGTACAAGCAGCCCCATAGCACAATACTATAGATGAATGTCATAAATTACATCATAGGATACTTATTCATATACCTTTTTCAGATTCAATACAACATGTATCTCATGTTAGTATTCTTCCTTGATCCCTGCAATATCAGTGCTGGGACAAAAGGCTGATCTTTTGTTTCATAGACAGAACAAATCCACAGTGCTTATTGTGAACCAAATATGTACTTTTGGGGGAAAAGGATGAACTCCAACTAAAATGTATAGGCTTTCTCAAGGAGGGGAAGAAATAAAATATCTCTATACTTGAAAGATATTATATAGTGACCTTTTTTAATACTGCTGACTCATAAGCCAAGTTGCCAATCGAGAGGTACTGCTCCACCTTAAGTGCAGTGCGGAAAATGTATAACCACTGCACCCCAATGATACCCAGCACATTCAGAGTCTCCTGCTGCCTCTTATGCAGTTTCCAATTCTATTACAGTGGAAATTCTTACATGTCACTCTGACCTCGTTTACAGCAACGTATCAAGTCCTAACAGTTGCTTCTGCTAAGGTTGCTTCATAAAGGTGATGCTGACTCTAGCAAGGGGATTTAAAATCAGGCCGTTTTTATGTTATCACCTTTAGCAGAAATTCAGCTTCCAAGAATATAGCAATGGAAATTTCCATAAGATTGTTAACTTTAACGAAATTAATATTTCAATGCTCCACCAATGGATTCATCTAGACAATAGAAGACTTCTTAAGTTGACCAAAAAAACATTTCACATTATTCTTGGTCTCCGTATGTGGTATTGTATGTCCCTGCCTTGGTCTGGGGTTGCAGATAGGGGTCATCATCTATTGCTCCAGTGCATATCCAGAATCCTCAGAAATACACAATACTGACACCTTCAAATGTGGAATGTTATCTGATACCGTAGTTGCCATATATATTTGTTTCTGTAACTATCCATGTGTGCACCTATCAAGCAGACAACTGTATGGAAAGTCACTCCTCATGAAACTTTACTACAGGTCAGAAGTGTATAACATATGAAAATCGTGGAATTACCTGGGCTTTGCACAGACACATTATAGATTGTATTCTGTGTACTGTAAACCACGTGGCAGTCAAGTAAGTGCATGCTGTGTTCTGTGTACTGTAAACCATGTGACAGTTGAGGGAGCACAAGACCTTCCCGTCGATATATCTAATACCCTGTGGTCCATGCGTGGCATTGATGGGAATACGTGTGAGCAATCAATGTCTCTCAGGACCTTGTAAAATTGGACAGTGTTGTAGAATGCTGGTATAAAGATGGTTCACTTCTCTGCAGTCCTTTGGAATCAAATATTCTTCTCCATTTTCTGTAGAAAAATATCAAACTGTTATGGGATATGCAACAGTCCTGGCATAGTACCTATAAGTTGGTGAAAGGTTAGTGAAACTGATGGGGGGATTGCCCAAGTAACACCTTTGATTCTGTATATGAATGAGACACTTTGATAAGTTCCTGTATGGAATCTCTATGTAATGATAGCTCTCCATAATTTACTAGTAATGAAAATGTTGTGGTAACTTAGGAGATGACAGAGCTGTTAGCACTGGTATGGAGTGCTGGAGTACACTGCATCATAGTGACTAGCTCTGAGAAATGAGGTTTGGTAACAAACCATTTTGTCCAGGGACATCTTTAGATGGGGGGGGGGTTAGATAAATATATTAGTTGGAGATAAAAAGGTAGGGGAGATGAAAGTGTTAAATGGGAATGAGGGAAGATTAGAAGGAAATGACGTAAGGGTAGGGAGGGGGCTTTAGCAGTTTATGCAAGTGTAACTGGGTAAGCAATCACATTTTGTCATGAACCTGTTAATGCAAGGTCATGTCCCAGATGACCTGTAGGTATTTCAAGAGAGCAGGTAAGCGTCGGGTGAATGGTAGAGGGTTGGTCAGTGGTTGGTGGTTTGTATATTTAATATATATATATATATATATATATATATATATATATATATCTATATATATTTTTTTTTTTTTAAGAATACTTCTTCTTTAAGTCTTTGCAGTTGGCTTTTAAAGTGGGTCTTGTTAGTGGAGTGAAGCTTTTCAGTAGTGACTGAGGTGCTAGGGTACAACCAGGGCTTACATTGGTGATTACTTTTCTGTTTTGGTTGTACCAACAAGGCATTTGTCACATTGTTGTTGCGGGGTGGCTTGCATTGTTTCTTCTGGTGTTTAAGGTTTTTAGAGTGACGTCTGCTTTGGGCTAGTAAGAGGTGTTCGGTATAGAGTAGATAAGGTTTGAAGGAGCATTCTTGCTATGTGGGTGTTTGGCATGAAAAATAGTTAATTTTCTTGCAAATAGAAGTTTTTATTGTTGGCCGATCGCGGCCGTTTAAGCATAGGGCAGCGGCATGCAAATGGGATTGTGCCGAAAATACAAAATAAAAAAAAAAAAGGGAAAAAATCAAGTTTGAGAGAAATCTGCATTTTGCCATGATAGTCAATGACATGCAGAATGAAAACAATACCAGGGGATATTGGTTGCTAAGGCAAAGGCTCAATGTAAGTGTGAGAACTCAGGAGTAAGGCAGTTGTGCATGCAAAGGAAGGGATTTATACTGAATCACAAATTTCTTCTAAGTGTCAGACTGCACCTAACCTTATAGGTGCTCCAGCATGTAGACAGGAGGAGCAGCTAACATGAAAAGGGGGTGTGTCATGATTGCTGTAAGCACATTTGAGCTCAGTGGCCCATGTTTGCCCTTAGCTAAGCACAGCTAAGGCAGGGTGTGTGTCTGAGGCTGTATTTCCCCTATTCCATGGAATGCATAGCACATACACTGACACTGTAGGGCCCCAGGGACTGAACTCTTTCTCTCTGGCTTGCACACACAGTAAAATGGATGCCAAACATCACACCACCTATACCTAACCATTTATAGGCAGTGTATCGTGTGCATCCAATATAGTCATCCGTCAAGCACCATCCTCACAACAGCTGCAGGCACAACATAAGCCAGTCTCTGTAACAAAATAAATGAATGGAGTGGAATTTACTGATAGCATATCTATGGTATTGATCAAGCATGTAAGGAAATGGGGTGGCTAACTTAGATTGCAGCAGACAACTGACAGCACTGTGGGACAGCAGGACATGTATCCCCAGTACTGCCCTACCTACCTACAGTATCACCACAGTTGACAAATACTACTGCAGTATATGTATTGAGCCAAATAACTGGGGAGGCCATAGGTCACATGCATGGATGTCAAAGTGGGGGTCCCATACCCACCACCAACCCCCACATAGCAGATCAGCTGTAGAAAACAATACAAAAATGCATGGCAAAGGCCTCCACAAGGCGACATCCATGAAATCCCCTCCCACAGACTCCTACACAGTGATATCACAGCAGGTCTGGCAGTGGTAGTATGGCTTTGAAAGGTAAGAAGTCTAAAACTACAGATGTCTATGCCAGAACAATCTGACCTGTGGTTGATAATGTTATGCCTATAGTCTGAAAGATAGGGCACACCACTGTGCTACACGGGACCAAAATGTTAAGCAAATATCAACACAGTCTGTGCAGATGTGTATCATGTACAGTTGTGTCCCCCCATAGTCCCATAGAAATGCAGTAGTATGTTCCTACCCTTAAGCAACATCAAGCTGTCACCCAGAGTGATGGGGCAATAGTAACAGAAAGCAATTATCAGTAGCACCCACTGTCAACTTACTGGTGTCATACCAGGGGTATCTCCTGCCGGCAGCCTGGGAACATATGATCATCAGAATGCAATGCCTTGCTACAGATGGCCTGCATCTGTCACACCTGGCCTACAGGCCTCTGGCAAATGTCTATGCCTCACCCACAGTGCCCTGTTAGGGAGTGTCATGGGGTCCATAACACCAACATAACACAGTCCACAAAATGCAAAGAAAGGCCATACAGATAACTGCTAAAAGCAAACCTGCCAGCCTCAGGGAGTCAGAAATCTGGATAAGGCCATGAATAATGGGGTGATGAAAGTCCAAAAAGAAGGACACCTGTGAAATACTTCTCTAATAATGTTATAAAGTTGATGGAATGATTTGTATTAGTATGGAATGTCTGATAGGTACGAAGTCTGAAACTGCAATGGCAACTGCCAGTAATATCTGACTTCAACCCTGAGTGACTTGAAAAACACTTTTGCTTGAAAACCACACTTGTTTGGGTAACCAAGATATATGAGTCATGGGTGTGGATAGTCTGTGACTTTCTGTACAGTCCACAGGCAGGGCTAGGAGTTTAAACATGGAAATACACTCACTGCAGGCAGGCCTAACCCTGGAAGATGGTGACATGTCTGCACCCACACAACCCTGGGCCACAGCCATGAGGAGTAACACACCCCTCCCTGATCACTCATACTATGCAACATCCTGACCCCAACATGTGGCCATCCAAGCAAAATGAGGTGGGGACACATATATGTGTGGCAAACACACACCTCCAGGCTGGTCAAACAGTTTGACACATGCAAGACCCTACAAGTGCAGTTAACTATTGAGGATAACCCAATGCACAGTACTGGTAGCCATAGGGAAGCATATCTGCCCAGGACCCCACCCCCACATATCTTATCCCCTACAAATCTATCTGGCGTCTACTTGATCCTGTCTGACTTATATTACCCAATTGTGGGCTGGAAATCAGACAAGGCCAGAACATAAATGCACAGAGATTCCACCATTGCAATATATCACCAAGGTGCTGGACCATTTCCACAGCACCACCAGTCAACTGCTTATAGGCACTCCACTCAACAGGCTGAATTGTGCAAGAATGTGTAGCATTTGGCCCATAAACCTGGTGTGTGTATCATCCAGCCTGTATTCCTCTGGTATATCACTGTGATGATCTGAGGAGGTATGTCATGTGGTACTGAAACAATACATGACAGTGTCAAATGGCATATATGACAGATGTCTGCTGAAACAAGCCCTGTAACCCTATCAACCATACATTACTGAGAGAAATTGTCACAATAACTGTATGGCCCATTATCCCCACATTTCAATAGGCTATCTCCAGATATCCTGCACCAAAAGGTTGAGAAGTATGGCTACAGCACAAAACAAACCAGACTACAGCACAACAATACCTGGAATGGAGTCCCACATGTAATATAGAAGGACACACTTGGCATGCTCATACCCTTGGAGAAATGTCAGTAAGATCTAGGAATGAACAGGCCTTCCCCACCCAGTGCACTTCCCATTGCCCCACCTTAGCAGTCCTGAAGATGTCTGTCACCATAGAAGTCACTTTTGTTAGAACCAGACCTGTAAGCTCTGTGGTGTGTGTGATAATGGCAAAACACTATAATACAAATAACTAACTAGGTAGGAGTTCTAATCTCTGTCCTGGCAAATGTGAAGGTGTTTGTGTGAGTTAGCAACTAAAATCTTTTGGGACCATTCAAACCCAATACACTTCCCCTTTCCCTACTTTAGAAGTCCTGCAAATATCAGTCATCTTAGAAGTGCCTTCTGTCAGACTTCAGCCACATAAGCTCTGTGGCACATGTGATTACTGGATAATGCTGTAGCACAAAGAGTTCTATTCTCAGTCCTGGCAAATGTGTGTGTGTGTATGACACTTGTGTGTGCAAGAATGTTTATAAATGAAACAGTTTTATGCCATTCCCACCCACAACACCTCACACTGCCCCACCTTATCAGTCCCTTATCCGCAACTTTGGCCAGCTCTCAGCCCTGTAAGCTCAGTAGTACATGTGATGAATGCTTAACACTGTATTACAAATGACTAGTTTGGCAGGGATTCTACCCAGCCCCGTGTTCTGTGGCACGTGCGATAACTGCATAACACTATAGTACAAATAACTAGTTAAGTAGGAGTTCTACTCTCAGTCTTGACAATTGTAAAAGTGTGTGTGTGTGTGTGTGTGTGTGTGTGTGTGTGTGTGTGTGTGTGTGTATGTGTGTGTGTGTGTGTGTGTGTGTGTGTGTGTGTGTGTGTGTGTATGTGTGTTCACAACTAGATGCTTTATAATATAAATAACTAGTTAGGTAGAAGTTCTACTCTCAGTCCTGGCAAATGTGAAAGTGTGTGTGTGTGACAGTTATGTGTTTGTTTATAGGTGAAACAGTTTTATGCCATTCACACTGCCCCACCTTACCAATCTGGATGATGTCAGTCCCTATCAGTAACTTTGGCCAGCTTTTAGCCTTGTCAGCTCAGTAGTGCATGTGATAAATGCTTGACACTGTAGTACAAATGACTAGTTTAGCAGAGGGTTCTACTCTTGTATCCAGCGCGTGTGTGTGGGTGTGTATGCTTGTAAGCAGAAGTATTATGATATGTTTCCCACCCACTGCCCTCCTTTATCAGTCCTGCTGATGTCATTTTCCATATCAGCACCTTTGGCCAACTCTCAGCCCAGTAAGCTCTGTAGCGCATGTGGTAACTGTGTAACTCCTATGGTACAAATAATTACTCTGGTAGGGGTTCTATTCTCCCATCTGGCAAGTGTGTATATGTCTATCTGTTTGCATGACATAGTTTTTTGATAAGTTTAACACTCACTGCACTACTTTATCAGTCCTGCTGAAGTCATTATCTTTAAAGTTTCACAAGTGTGTAGTAGGCTAATGGCCCATGAGCTTTTACAAGCCTAGCACATAGAAGGGCCCTGACATTGTCTCATCTGATATTACTTCCCAGTGCCTGTATCAAGTATAGCCACTGCAGTGATCCTTGGGTTGAACTGTCTATTACCTATCCACTCATTAAATTTTCTCTGGAACAGGGTCAGCTAGGTGATCTGCATGACATGTATGGGAAGTGTATTCCAGGGCATGTGCAGTCTTTTGGTGAGGAACCTGTCCCATAAGCATGTTGTGGTGATTGTGGTACTGGGGTGGAGGTCTCTGCAGTGTGTGGTGTGGATGGATTTATATGTAACATTTGTAAAACAGCTGGTTCAGACATGGCTTTATAAGTCAAGCACAGATAGCTGCTAATTAGGTGATATGACAAAGAGAATAGCTTAGTTCTTCAAAGTCTGTCTGTGTAGGATGTGTGTTTAATGCCTAGGAACCCCTTTGTGAGGTGCTTCTGTGGCATCTCTAGCTGTAGCAAGTGTCTAGTGAGGTACATGGCAAATGGGCCATAATACTTGAGGAGTGGTCTAATGAGGGAATAGTAGACAGAGATCATTACCTCTGTATTCCTGGATGCAAAACTCTTGGTAATGCAATGTGCCATATAGAAAGACTTCCTGACCACAGTGGCAATGTGGTGCTTGAAGGAGAAGTTGCTGCCAGCATGTGTCCCCAGATCTCTTATAATGCCTACACTGTTCCTTGGGCTCCCATTGATGTGGTATTTACTGGGAACTGATTGCTTTACCAAAGAGGATGAGGATGCATTTTGTGGTGTTAAGCTTCAGACAATGGTTTCCACACCACTCATTGGTCTCAGTGAGGCCTTTCTGTAGAATGTCTGCATCACATGTGGAATTCATGATAGCTCTGAGCTTGCAGTCCTCTGTGAACTTGGTCGGCCAGAGTTCCTTTGTGTTGGGCTGGACTCCTGAAAAGTAGATGCTGGAAAGAACACTATCCATTACTGATCCCTGTGGGACTCCACTTGTGACTGCTTGCCAGTCTGACTTGGAGTTTGCCACCATCACACTGTGTGTTCTGTGAATCAATCTGCAAACCACCTACTCATATAGGAGTTGATGCCTTGTTTGTTGGGTTTATCAATAATTCCTGACTGAGGAATGGTATAAGAAGCCTTGGACAGATTGATGTAAGCTGTATGCAGTGACTTACTGTCATACACAGCCCTGGTGACTCACTCAAAGATGTCAATCAGGTAGAGCAGGCATGATCTGCCATTCACAAAGCCAAACTGTGTGGGGTCCAGAGTTAGGAGATCACCCATATCTTGGTCAATCAGGTCCCTGATGATGTGGTCCATATCCATACATAGTATACTTGTCAGGCTAAGGGCCCAATAATCCCCAGGGTCTGTAGATGCTATTCCTTTATGGAGAGGGATGACTGTAGCAGTGTGCCATTTTGGAGGGACATAGCCTGCAGGGAGGCTTTGACTAACCAGGGCACACAGATGTGGTGCCAGGTCTCTTTGTGTGTCATGTAGAACACAGCCACTGATATGTTGATGTCCCGTGGAAGCTGTATTCTTGCCTGTGGACAATGCAGGTCTAACCTGGCCGGCAGTAATGCTTGGTGCCTAGCATTCATCTGCCATTGTGACTGTCTGCTTTGGGGGGAGACAGAGGTAAAGCTACCACTGAATATGTTGGCAAGACTGTGGCCATCTGTTGTCTCAGAAAAGGAATTAGCTATGTGCAGTAACTCACAGCACTTGTGGTTATTGCTTTGGAGGTTGTTGATATAACTATCAAAGGCTTTTGTGATTGTTGTCAGTGTCTGCCTGTAGGTGATTCCATGGGGGATCCCAAGTTGTGTTTGAGGCTAATAAGGGCTTCACCTCTCTTGGGACACCACCTTTTTATGCAACAGTGTCCTCCTTTTGTTGTACACTTTAGTAATGGCAGGGCCATCACATTGGCTTCCAGTGTTTGTAGGACAGTGCCTGGGTTCTGTTGGCTATGACTAGTACCATGTATCCATGTACATGTTTGTGCAGTGCATATGTGTATGATTTGACAGTCATGCAGCTATTTCCCATTGGCATGGGTGCAGTGAAGTCATCCACCCCTGTTTTTATAACTGCAAAGTCAGCTTTGGAGAGGTTTTGCAAAGTGGTTACCTTTGTGGGGGTGTGTGGGTGAGATGTTGAGTTCCATGTTGATTACATCATGCTTGGATCTGACCATCTAGGGATTGGCAACTGTGGTCGAGCAACAGTCCCATATGTAAGCAATCAACACAGGTCAAGGTTGTTGCATCCTCTACTGTGGGTCAGTATGAGCCAGTCCAGGGCATTGGAACTGAATTCCAGGAAGCATTGGGTTAGTGTGCTGGCGATTGACTACTTTTCCCAGGTGATGGAGGTGTAGTTGAAGTCTCCTACTATGTTAGTGTTGGGTTGGACCTTCATAGATGCCAAGGTGTTGAGGAATGTGCATTGACAGTCTAGGCACATAAATGGGGAACGATAGCAGGCTATGATGTGGATTGCACTATTACCCAAAATCAGTTGTACTGGAAGTACCTCCAATGCATTATGCTAGGATACTAGTCTGGAGGTTTGCATATCCATCATGAATATAGAGACGACTACACCTGTGAAGGTGTGGTCCATGTTTGGGGGCTGACAGCTGTGGAATGTGTCATAGCCTGTTAGTGCAGGGCTGCTGTCTGCTGCTGTAAACCACCTCTCTATTACAGCACAAATGTCAATGTCCTCCACTCTGAAGAGTGCTTTGAGTAACTGCATCTTGACAGTTAGATGTGTACTGTTGAGCAGCATGACCCTCAGACTGCATACATGTCTAGCTGTTAAGGTGGTAATTTGATTTGGAACAGTGCCTAATAAGGCATTATAGGGGTGGCAAGACATTTATCCTGTACCTGGAATCCCAGGGCTGTCAAATTTAGGACATCTCTGGCAAGGCATTAAGATCTATCAATCATATTATCCAAAGCAGGGAGATACTGGATCCCCTGAGAATGACACACAACACATAAGCCAATGTTGCAGTCAATTATCTGTTGATACTACTGCAGCATCATTCTGGATGATGACAGTGTACTGCTCAGGGCTACTGTCACACCTGCCTGGACCATATAACGGAGAGTTCAACCATGTCTCTTGTCATGTAGTTCAGGGAGGTGTGTCTCAGGTCATTCTCACTCACATGGACAATGACAGAGTGATACTTGTAGTTGTTGTTGAGTGGCCTGACTGGGTGTGTCATGTGATGGATGCTGGCATGTGATAGACAATTGGTTGTTACCTCCTCCATAATCAACTTAGTGAGTGGGACATCTATGTGCCATAGTAATGAGTCACCCATGATCACTGTATTGTGCAAGGTGGCTAGCCTTAGGAGCTTATGTTGAGAGGCACACTGTGTAGGTGACATATGTGTCCTTTAGCATCTGCTAGGTCATGGTGTCTGAATGGGTGTCTGTCTTGCTGGTCTGTGCTGCTTGTGTAAATATCCATTGAGTGCCTCAGTGAATGTGGGTGTGTGGCTTTTCAGTGTATGTCAGGGCTGTCACAGTGGGTGTTGTGGTGAGCTATGTGTTCCACATGGTGTGGTGCAGCTGTTGATCTTAACCTCTTGACCAGATTGTCTAGTCTTTGCTGGAGAGTGCATATTTTCACATTTGGTGATATAGGGGTAACTCTCACTGGTCTGAGTGTTTGGAGTTTAGAGGAGAGGGTTGTCTGTGTACATGAGGCAGTTGCAATAGTGCCTCAGAATGGGCAAGTGCAACAGGTTATTGGGTGAAAGCACAGAAAACTGCACAGCAATCATGCCAGGAGGGGTGGTCATAACTAGTAAATATTAGGGATAATCCCATGATGAATGAGTACTGCTGATGGCTCCCAGGTGTGATACACATTGATACAATAACCTGTTGAAGTGCAAAGCTATAATGCTATTTGAAGTGCAAGACAGAAAGAATTAGCAAGATGTAAGGGAGAAACAGAAGGCAGACTTCCTGCCACCTGTAATACTTTACTTCAGCTATACAGTTATCAGCAACTTTGGCCAGTTGTAAGTCCAGTAAGCTCTGTAGTGCACACAGTATCTGCGTAACACTGTAGTACAAATAACTGGATGGGCAAGGGTTATAATCTCAATACTGGTGTTTATGGTACACCCTTTATGCTTCCCCCTCACTCCAATGTAGTAGTCCTGTTGATGTCATTCACATTAGAAGTACCTTTGGAGTAGATGAAATTCTGTAAGCTTTGTGGAGCATCTGTAAACTGCGTAATACCATAATACAAACAACTAGATAGGCAGAAGTTCTAATCTCAATACCGGCAAGTCTGTGTGTTTGTGTGAATCAGAAACTGTGAGGTTTATACCATTTTGAGTTGTTTACCACCTTCTACACTTCCCCCACCCTACTTTACTAGTGCTGCTGTTGTCATTCACCTTAGAAGTACCTTTGGACAAGATGAAATTATGTAAGCTTTGTGGCACATCTGCTAACTGCATAATACCATAATACAAATAATGAGATAGGCAGACGTCCTAATCACAATACTGGCAAGTGTGTGAAATTCTTGTACTGTGAAGGTTGTAACATTTTGAGTTGTGTGCTATCATACTCATCCTAATTTAGTAGTACAGTTGATGGCATTCACCATACACGTACCTTTGGATGAAGTGAAATTGTGTAAGCTATGTGGTGCATCTGATAACTGTGTAACACTATACTAGACATAAATAGATAGGTAGGAATTCTGTTCTCAATACTGGTGTATGTGTGTGTGTGTGTGTGGTTGTGTGTGTGTGTGTGTGTGTGTGTGTGTGTGTGTGTGTGTGTGTGTGTGTGTGTGTGTGTGTGTGTGTGTGTGTGTGTGTGTGTGTGTGTGTGTGTGTGTGGATTATATCTTGTGTGGATGATACCATTTTGATGTATGTACCATACATGGCAGGTGACCACCTCCTGATGCCATTACTTTATAGAGTGTGGTAATGGCATCTGCCTCACATATAGCATATGAAACCATTGTGCAGGCCATACCAGTCCTCTGTACAGATGTGTCTGGAACATCCAGCTGTTTGGAACCTATTAGTGCTCTGTCTGCCTTAACAATGCCCATGTATGTGATATAGTTGCCAAATAGGCCACATTGAGTGTACTGACACATATGGCAGCATCAGGTATCATACCTGATTGAAACAAAAACTGATACAGCATCTGGTACCCCCACACTTGTCCATGCTTGTAGGTGCAAAACATGAGTCCAGATGCTTGGTTTTACAAGTGAATTGTTCATGTCATGGGTCACATTAAAGGTTGGGAAAGGTGTGGACTGACATAGTGTGGTCTCAATCAGTAATAGTACTGCTGGGGTAAAGTATTTAGAAATAAATGGCATCTGAACAGGTGTGTATACATTTTATATTCACTGTACAGCAGTAATGTTTCACTCATGCCCCTACCTTAGTCAGTTTGCCCAACACATTTTGCTGGTGTCTGTCCAGATGTCTTGCACTGACAGGTTATGAAAAATGATACAGGAATGTTAAATTATCTTCAGGTTGGCCCCTGTGGTGACCACTGTGATGTAATATAATTAAATCTGCCACAAGTGAACATGCACATAAAGCAATATGGTTATTAGTCATATTTGTGTGCATGCTAATGTGCATGCCCCCCACATGCCTGGGGTATTGCCAAAGCACAATTGAATGATTCCATATTCACCAGCTTCAGGCTGATGTCCCATATGCAGACCAGAGTGACCTATGTAGTTGTGGGAGAGAGGTATTATCAGCAGACTCACATGTGCCCTTGGTAAAGGATGGATGCAGCACATCTGCATATTTACAGTGCAACATCCAGTACTACACAATTTGCTTTCCTTCACCATAGATTTGCAATTCTGTGCATTAGAAATCCCCATCCACAACTGCAATCTGATCTGGCACATGCATGCATATACTGTACAGATACAAGTATGTCTCATACAGTAGCCTACTAATCCCCACTGGGACCTTACCTGCATGTTCCTTGTCCATTGTGTGGGTGCCACCCACCTCCAGCAAGTGGGGCTTTGAACCCTGTTGTTGTACTGTGATGTGTGGCCCAAGCTTAGCAAGGAGTTCCTCATTTGGTGTCAGTGGGGGCTGCATGGCTGGGCCCCCACCTGTGGTAGTGTGGTCCCTGGCCACGGCAGTAGCCCTTTGCCAGGCATGGTGTATGAGGTTGGTGGCAAGATGCCGCACCTGCTCATATGTACATGCATGGAGACCGAATTTATCCTGTGGACAGGGTCATCCCACAGGGTGGTCCTCTCCTGCAGATGTTGCTGGCTTTGCCCCAGCAGTACTATGTGGTTCTGTATAATGGCTTCTATTATCAGGTTGTATGCCGCTGGTGAAAAGGTGTCCAGGTGGTGATGTCACATTGCACCCGGTAGACACTAACAGGGAAACACATCACAGGACCCCATACATTTGGCAACAGTATGTCCAGTACCTGTACATGTACTTTGAATACTAGTAGCCAACACTCACAACCATACCAGTAGCCACCACTCACAACCACACCATACCCTTGTAATATATCAGCACAGGTGGAATATATCCAATATAGCAGGGCCAGTTTGAAGGAGATTGGAGTCTGTAAAGTGGTGACGGAGGAAAGTGTATTTAGTCAGCAGAGAATGTTGGTATGTAAAATGATGTTGGTGATCAAGAATAATAGGAGTGTGGGGGCAGCACCAAGGATCAAATGGTGTGAACTGGAAAAGGGTGATTGCAAGGTGGAGTTCAGGAAAGAGTTGAGACAAGCACTGGGTGGCAGTGACACTCTAACAAATATCTAGTTAAGTACAGGAGAGCTGGTAAGGGAGACAGCTAGAAGGGTATTTGGGGTGACATGTGGATGGAGGAAGCAGTACAAGGACACCTGTTGGTGGAATGAGGAAGTACTAGACAGTATACAGAGATAGAGGTTGAGGAAGATGGAGTGGGGTTCTCAGAGAGATGAGGAAAGTAGGTAGTAGTATGAGGAGATGATGTGCATGGCAAAGAGAGAGGTGGCAAAGGCTGAAGATGAATATATGAAGAGTACTATGATAGGCTGGACACTAAGGAGAGAGGAAAGGAATTGTACCAATTGGCTAGACAGATGCACTGAGCTAGGAAAGATGTGCAGCAGATAAGGGTGATACAGGATGATGAGGTATATGTACTCACAAACAAGGAAAGTGTGTTGAGCACATGGACAGTGTACTTTGAGAGGCAGATGAATGAGGAGAATGAGACAGAGAAGGATGGATGATGTGGGTATGGTGTATCCGGAAGTGCAATGGCTTAACAAGGAGGATGTAAAGATAGCTATGAAAAGGATGAATGCTGGCAAGCCTGTTGGTCCACATTACAGACCTGTGGAAGCATGGGGTTGTTTAGGGGAAATGGCAGTGGTGTGTTAGCCAGACTGTTTACTGATATCTTGGGAAGTGTGAGGTTGCATGAGGAGTGGAGAGAAAGTACTTGAGTACAGGGTTAAGAATGAGGTTGATCTGCAGAGCTGTAATAACTGCAGAGGGGTAACACTGACCAGTCACGGCGTGAAGTTATGGGTAAGAGTAGTGGAAGCTAGGTTACGCAGGGAGGTGAGGAGTACTGGTCAGCAGTATGGTTTCATGCGTGCAAAAGGCACTACCAATGTGATGTTTGCTCTGAGACTGTTATTGGTGGAATACAGAGAAGGTCAGGAGTTGCTCTGTGTCTCTCTGGACTGGGTGCCTAGACAGGAGTTGCGGCATCGTATGATGAAGTAATGAGTGGAAGAGATATATGTCAGAGTGGTACAAGATATGTACAAGGGTGGTGTGACAGCACTGAGGTCTGCATTGGGATTGATGGATGAGTTTAAAGTGGAGGTGGGATGACATCAGGGATCAGCTGTGAGTCCTTTCTGATTTGCAATTCTGGCGGACAGGTTGACAGACAAGTCCATATGGGAGTCCCCGTTGACTATGTTGTTTGAAGATGACATTGTGATCTGTATTGAGAGTAGGGAACAGCTTTTGGAGACCCTGGAGAGGTGGACATATGCTCTAGAGAGGAGAGGAATGAAGGTCAGCAGCACTAGGACAGAATATCTGTGTGTGAAATGAGGACGGATAGCGGACTTTTGAGGATGCATGGAGTACAGTTGGCAAAGGTGGATGTGTTCAAATGATTGGGATCAACATTTCAGAGTAATGAGGACTATGGAGGACAGGTGAAGAAGAGAGTACAGGCAGGATGGAGAGGGTAGAGAAGAGTGTCAGGAGTGATTTATGACAGATGAGTACCAGTTAACATGATATGTAAGGTCACTAGAGGGTAGTGAGACCACCTATGTTATATGGGCAGAAGACAGTTGCATTGATGAAAAGGCAGGAATCAGAGCTGCACATTGCAGAGTTACAGATGTTATGATTTGCACTAGGTGTGACATGAGTGCACAGGTTTTGCAATGTGTATATGACAGGCTCAGGCTATGTTGGACGGAGATGAGACAAAGTTGGAGAGGCAGCATTATATCAGTTTGGACATGTGCTGAGGAGTGGTGCTGAGTATATTGGAAAATGGATGATAAGGATGTAGCTGCCAGGTAAGAGGAAGAGAGGAAGGCCTCAGATAAGGTTTCTGGATGTGGTAAGAGAGGACATGCAGGTGGTTGGTGTGAGATATCAATATTTAGAGAACAGGCAGAAATGGCAACAGATGAGCCACTGTGGCAATACCGAATGGGAAAATCCAGAGGACAATGAAGGGGGATGCTGTGATGTCAGTCTTCAAAGATTTGGCAAGGATTTGACAGACATAACACCACTCTGTACATTCAAGAGGCTGGTGTATGGAGAATGCTCTTAGATGCCCTTGCAATATATTTTATGTGGGGGACAGTAACACGTGTTTAAAACTAGGCTGTTAGAACATGTGAGACATTTTACTGATGAGAAAGAAGACAGTTCTACAGCTGTACATTTTAATAATTCTCCTCATGAGGGTAGTAATCATGAAATAACATTTATGTACAGAATAAGTTTAAATTCTTAAATGTGATACTTTATCCCCTAGGAGGTTAATGAGTAGTGTAATTGGTGGCTGTGTATATACATGTAATTAAGTGTAGTGGGTTACAAGGTACTCCTTTGGAAAAAAGTCTGTTTCCCAGTTTGATCAAACAGTCATAAAAGAACAATTGTTATGTACAGAATCAATATATATTTTTAAATGTGATACTTTATCCCATAGGGGGTTGAATGAGGAGTGTAATTGGAGGCTGTGTATTTAAATGTACTTAACTGTTAATTGCTTCTTCTAATTAAGGCAAGTACTTATTGTAGTATGTTACTCCTTGAAAGCTTTGGCAAAGACAGAGTAAAATGAACTTATGTGAATTACTGCCTGCTTGTATTTTTGTTTCCTATCTTCACTCATTGTAGTTGTTTTGCTAAGAGGTCACTGTATATGCCTGGCCAGTGTGTATGGCCTATAATAATTTTGTAGCAGCAGACTGGTCACTTATCATCTGGACTGGGGGGGGCAAATGTGAGTGTCATGGGTCCTTTTTTATCCAGCTCTGCATGCTGCCCCAGTTATGGGTTGTCTCTCAGCAGCATATGTTTGTATGGGCATTTAGAGACATGTATGTATATATATATATATATATATATATATATATATATATATATATATATATATATATATATTATACATACATACATACATGTATTTTTATACACACATACATATATATATATATATATATATATATATATATATATATATATATATACATATATATACATATGTCAGTATTTCTTGGTGATATATCTGTATATTGTTATACATATCTATGTATCTCCACACATATATATCTCTATATATATGTAAATATTTTTTTCATGTATATATTTGTAGATAACAATCATTCCTGATTGCACAGTGTGTCTTTCCTTTTGTAAACTGACTGTACTGCATGATATGTTGTAAAAACATGCTAACATCTCACACCTAAGATGGTCTAGTGGTAAATTGCTGTGACTATGTTGTATAGTATCCTGGGCTCAAGACTGAGCAGAGCTGATTATTTTGTTGCTGGCCAGAAGAAGGGCTGCTGGATACAGAGTGATTAAGGCACTTGTAAGCAGTTGTAAGTGGGTTTGCATGGCTTTGTATGGCGCTAAGTGGTACTAAAACATGCTTAAACCGATAGGTGCTTAAACTGTGTAGGCTGCACTTACCGACGCTTACCAGTGCAGAAATATGCTTAGCAGATCTAATTACTGGTTATCATTCACATTTAAGCAATGTGTAAACCTGCTAAGCATAGCTCAGCCCTGGTATCCATTGCTCACATTCCAGTCTCATAAAATAGCAGAGTAATGACATCATGTAATACGTTTATTTAATTCTCTGTACATGACATGCTTTTATGTCCTCTCATTACAGTCGCAAGAGTTGTGACTATGCTGTACAGGACATTTGGGTATACATGGGTAGTATCACATGTTTTTTTTTTTATCATTTTTTTATACATGGGTAGTATCACATGTTATATGCACTCACATTTGCATGTTACACCAGCTACAGTACACTGGTTGGCGAATATGATTCCACACATATTGTATTATGAAATTAGTACTGTTGACACTGCTTTTCCATGAAAGATTAGATTGCCTATTGTAGTACTCCAATCATGCACCTCTGCATGCAGAGCTGGGACTCTGAGTACTACACTATCTTATTCTTGGTGTTTCAGCTGTGTGTTTTTATGTATCTCCTATTGGATATTACTATGATATTATTATATTAACTGTAGAGTACTGTTTTTTGGACATGTCACTGAGGACTGCTGTCATGTAGTAATGGCATACATTTCAGTTTCAGACTTATATCATTCAGGACATTCATCCTAATGGATAACATGTTTGCTGTCCACTTCCTGTCTGTTCTCTGTGCAGATGTGCAGATGTCAGGTATTGCTAAGGTCATACAACTATGTAGGTGCCCACATAGGTTTGTGCTGTGGGCTTGGGCACTGCTGCTAGCTCCAACAAATGGGACTTCCTTCATGTGGGCCTTGGCCCTTTTACTTGCCTGTGTGAGGGACATTACAGAGGTGGTTGGCTATAGATTCACAAACAGTAGGTGGGAATACATCACATGACAGGACATTTGGAGACAGCACAACAACATGGGGGACATATATCCAGAATTGTGAACAGATTCTATGTCATCATCAGTGCTGTTATACACATGGTGGGTTGATAGGTTGACAGGGTTTGTGTGGATGTGCATTTAGCGAGTTACTTCACATCTGACAGTGATATGTGTCTGACATACCTCTCTAATGGCATGCTGTCCACAGACTGGCTACATGTTTGCATGTTATGTTTTGTCTGTTCCCCAAACAGTTGATGTCCTTGGAAAATCAGTCAGGGACACTGGAGAATGCAGTCAGTAAATACTAAAATCCATTGGTATTACTGACTTCATATAGGATACATTACAACAAACCCAGTAACATCAGCAACTGTCTAAATTTCTGACAGCAATATGCCCAATCTACACCTGTGTTTGTGCCTCTGTCTCCAAATGATGTCAGGCTTTGTCCAGAAGTCATGCACTATGAGGCTCAGACGTATTTAGTATCATTATTTTTTGCCTTCATTTCTCCTACCATCCCAGTGATGTTGTAGACCCACAGACATGTTACAGGGAAGAGGACATAGATATTAGTCCTGAGCCTGTACATTGTGAGGTGAACTGTACATTTGAGAGGTCTGTGTATGTCTGGCCATTGTTGACAGACTGTCGGGATTGTGTACACATGTCATGTGTGCATGTTATTTGTGCTGTGTATGGAGGGGAGGTAGATGTAAGTGTTATGGCTCCTTTTTTATCTGACTGTGCATGCTGTTCCAGTGTCTGCTGGTCTATTTGGCTGTATGGCTTTGTAGGGGCAGACAGAGATGTATCCTGTACCATGGTCAGGATTCAGACTACACTGAGAATTGGACCACTATATGTAGGGGTAGTGGGTGACTGGAAAACTATTATGTATTTCTTCACACAGTCCATAAACTCTACTGTTCACTTAACCTATTGGTATGTGACTGTGATTGTGGTGGAATTGGTTGTGGTTATGCACTTTCACACTGGTGTCTGATTTTTAGTGCTGTAACATCCCTGTAGTGCCTGACATCCCAAAGGGGGATGAAAACACATTCACTGACATTGAGCTTAAGGCCATGGCTCTGACAACAGCCATTGGTCTCAGTGAGGCCTTTCTATAGGATGTCAACATCACTTGGATAGTTATTAGTTCCCAACTTGCAATCATCTACAAACATTGTCAGCCAGAGTCCCTTCATGTTGGCATGGACTTCAGAGAAGTTGTTACCAAATAGGAGAGGACCCAGCCGCAAACCCTGTGGAACTCCACTCATGACTGTTCAGCAGTCTGCCTTGGGGTCAGCTACTTTCACACTGTAGGTTCTACCTGTGAGACAGTTTGCAACCCACCTACTGTTATAGGGGTTGATGCATAGCGTTGTGAGTTTATCCATGAACCATAAGTGAGGAATATTATCAAAGTGCTTGGCCAGATTGAGGTAGGCTGTATGAAGCACCTTGCCTTCATCCACAGCTCTGGTGACTGACTCACAAAAGTTGACCAGGTTGATTGAACAGGCATGATCTACCCTTCACAAAAGCAAACTGTGTAGGATCCTGAGTCTGGAGATTCCCATATCCCTGTTTCTTAGGTCTATGATGATGCATTCCGTAACCTTGCATGACAGCCTTGTCAGGCTAATGGGGCGATACTTCCCAGGGTCTGCAGCCACTCCTACTGTGTGGAGAGGCATAACTGTAGAAGTACCCCTGTCAGTAGGGACAAAGCCTGAGGTGAGGCTGTAATTGAACAGGCCGCACAGATGAGGTGCCAGTTCACTCTGTAGTTCATGCAGAAGACAGGTAGGGATATTGTCAGGTCCAATAGAAGCTGTATTCTTGGCCTTGGACAGTGGTGTGTTAACCAAAGCATCAGTACTACTGGGTGCCTGGTAGTGTACTGGCATTGTGATTGGTCATTTGGGGGTGGGGAGAGAGGAAAAGTTGTCATTGAATCTGTGTGCCTGTATATTGACAATAGCTGTTGCCTCAGTATAGGAGGTACAATTGTGCAGTAGCTCAGAGTACATGTTGGTATTGCCATGGAGATTCTATACATAACTATAGGTGGCCTTGTGTATGGCTTTACTGTGTGCTGCAATTCTGTTTTCACAGCTAACTTTAGAGTATTTGATGAGGAATCTCATCTTTTTGTTGACGCTGCTAAGGGATTTTTTCCAGTCTTGGGACTTCACCTTATTCCATATCAGTTTTCTCCTCCTGTTGTAGAGTTTCTTTGGGCAGGGAACCACCAGACTGGCTTCCTTTTTCTGGAGTTGAGCATTTTGTTTCTATTGGGTATGGAGGAATCCATGCATTTGTGTATTTGTTTGTACAGCATTGGTGTGTGTTTGGAGGTCATGCAACTAGTCTCCATTTGCATGGGTGCCATGAAGTTAGCCACTTCTGATTTTTGGAGGTCAAAATTAGCTTTGGAAATGTTTTTCATGGTGGTTACCTTTGCAGGGGGGTGGACAGTATGTGAATTTCTAAGGTGATGACATTGTGGTCAGATCTAACCATGGAGGAGTTGACTATTGGTGTACAGCAACAGTCGCCCATGTTAGTACTGACTAGGTAGATGATGTTGCTACCTCTTGTGGGTGTAGAAATGA